>NC_059227.1:3664814-3694814 GCF_020615455.1 Coregonus clupeaformis
TCATGCCATTACTCGTAACTATTTAAATCTACTTGTGACAGCTTATGACAAATGTTGTGTTATACAGCTGTTCTAAACACTTCGTGAATGCATGAATAAGGACACCTACAATAAAGTGTTGACATACACTGTATTCTAGTCATGGCTCATCCTATATAACTATACATGCCTTTTCTATTAATATACTGTCTGTATACCAAAGAGGCTACGTCCTCTACTCTATACAACACAACCTCCTATGGATAACATGTACATGGAATGGTTCTGGTTGTCTCTATAACAGCTAATGGCCATCAGGGAACGCATGTACAGTATCTGGGGCTTGTTGAGGATCAAGGTGTCTGTCCTACCCTGCCCTGGCTGGTACAGTCTGGAGGACTGTGGTCTGGAGGGGTTGCTTAGGACTCAAAACACAGCTCCTCCTTTACAGTACAACATACAGTAGCTCAGGGACAGGCTACATGGTTAGAGCCATAGGGCAGAGAGAGAGAGAGAGAGAGAGAGAGAGAGAGAGAGAGAGAGAGAGAGAGAGAGAGAGAGAGAGAGAGAGAGAGAGAGAGAGAGAGAGAGAGAGAGAGAGAGAGAGAGAGAGAGAGAGAGAGAGAGAGAGAGAGAGAGAGAGAGAGAGAGAGAGACTATGTACAGACTCAGTGAGCATAGCCTTACTATTGAGAAAGGCCGCCGTAGGCAGACCTGGCTCTCAAGAGAAGACAGGCTATGTGCACACTGCCCACAAAATGAGGTGGAAACTGAGCTGCACTTCCTAACCTCCTGCCAATGTATGACCATATTAGAGACACATGTTTCCCTCAGATTACACAGATCCACAAAGAAATCGAAAACAAACCCAATTTTGATAAACTCCCTTGTCTACTGGGTGAAAAACCACAGTGTGCCATCACAGCAGCAAGATGTGTGACCTGTTGCCACAAGAAAAGGGCAACCAGTGAAGAAAAAACACCATTGTAAATTCAACCCATATTTATGTTTATTTATTTTCCCATTTGTACTTTAACTATTTGCTAGTATGAAAAATGTATGCACTCACTAACTGTAAGTCGCTCTGGATAAGAGCGTCTGCTAAAATGACGTAAATGTAAAACACTGGTCCTTTAGAATGTAATGATACTATTCAGCTGATGGTTGGGGTGATATTCCTGCTTTCCTTCCTGTAATATACGTTTCATTGAAAGCGGTCGAGCCCTCTCAGCACTGTTCACTGTTCAGAAACGGTTCTCTTTCCATAATATCAATTATTTCTCTCTCTATCCTGTACATGCACACACACGCAAGCAAGCACACACACACACACACACACACACACACACGTCTATATCCCGTTGGACGTCAGTCTGTCTATCAGGACAGGAGTGGTTCCCCGGTCGGTCGGAGTGCTCAGCACAGCAGACGGTGGATGAATGTTGGGCTTTGTACCCCTGGTCTGTGTGGTCTGTGTGGGCTAGCCTACAACCCAACACCTCTACCCACCCCAACCTAACCCAGCCCAGCTCTGGCTGAGTGAAGTGGAGAAGAAAACAGTCTTCAGTGAGTCACCCTGCCTGCCGGTCTCAGTCTGTCCTCTCGCCTCAAGAGAGTTTAGAGATCCGTTTAGAGATCCGTTTAGAGATCCGTTTAGAGATCCTCTCAGGAGGGCCTGCCTGAAGAAACTCTGTGTTCATATCCATGTTTTCTGCTAATCAGGTCTGATTGAACATCTACGTCCCAAATGGCACCCTATTCCCTATATAGTGCACTACTTTTGACCAGGGCTCATAGGGCTCTAGTCAAATGTAGTGCACTATATAGGGAATTGGGTGCCATTTGGGATGCATTGTATTCAGGTGGACGTATTGGTTTTACCATAAGAACCCCCCCAAGGGCTCGTTTCCCAGTGAACTCCAAGGAGCCAGAGAGAATCAATCCACTATCGTCGCACAAAGAGGCCCTTTTATTTAAAATAAACTCCCAAAATTCCAAACAGGTTTCCAAAGTCAAGCAGAAGCGGAGAGTGTTTGGTTTGTATGGGTATACACCGCTGTAGGCTTTCTATTAGAACCCATGCTGGAGGGTAGAGGTGGTGGGGGAAGAGGAGGAGGAGGCAGGGAGGAAGAGGTGGTGGGGGAAGAGGAGGAGGAGGCAGGGAGGAAGCATAGCTACTGGATGGTCACGCACATTAACACACACACACACAGACAGACAAAGGAGGGCTTTCTTCAGCAGAGCCCTTTGCTTTCTTTAACATTAAATCTCTTTTACCTGCATGAGTCCAGGAGACGTCAGAGAGGAGTCAGTTGAGCAGGTCAGTGAGTCAGGAGATGCGTCACAAATGGCACCCTATTCTCTATATAGTGCACTACTGTTGACCAGAGGTCTATGAGACTCTGGTCTAAAGTAGTGCACTATATAGGGAATAGGGTGCCATTTGGGACGTACGCGGGCAGTCAGTTAGGCAACATGTGGAGTGCAGTGAAGCATGAGGTTAGTCAGCCCCAGAGGGCCTCACTGAAGGACTCCCAGGACCAAAGCCCCATCTAGGGCTTCCTGAAGCTGTCACCTCACAACAATCCACCTCACTTTAGAGAATAAATCCTAACTTTAGTATCTAAATCATGAATGTATAATTTAACATGTACTGTATCAGTACAGAACCCTGACAAATAAAACAAAATACCAACTTTGTGTTTACAGTACATCGCTGAAGCTGTCAACGCACAACAATTTCACCTCACTTTCCAATCTAAATCCTGACTATCCTCTAAAATGAACCTTTCTACACCCAGTACAGTACCCTTATCCCTGGAGGACTACCCTTATCCCTGGAGGACTACCCTTATCCCTGGAGGACTACCCTTATCCCTGGAGGACTACCCTTATCCCTGGAGGACTACCCTTATCCCTGGAGGACTACCCTTATCCCTGGAGGACTACCCTTATCCCTGGAGGACTACCCTTATCCCTGGAGGACTACCCTTATCCCTGGAGGACTACCCTTATCCCTGGAGGACTACCCTTATCCCTGGAGGACTACCCTTATCCCTGGAGGACTACCCTTAGACCAAACAATCTGGCTCAGCACTAGCAGCACTAGCAGTAACATTGTAGTAAAACTATTCTCAAGTTTCACGTTTTGTGTTTTTCCACGACTAACAACAACAAACACAAGCTATGTTGAAAATGTGCCTAATGCACAAAACGCTTTTCTGTTCAAAACAGATAACAAAGACCACTTTGAATGGTTGCTGCTTTTTCCAATGGGAGAACAGTGCCAAACCAGCAGCCACAAACTGACTGGGACTGCCTCGAGAACATAGAGAAACAGAGAGAGAGAGAGAGAGAGAGAGAGAGAGAGAGAGAGAGAGAGAGAGAGAGAGAGCCCTTTGAATTAAATTGAGAGGGAGAGAGAGAGAGCGAGAGAGACAGACACAGAGAGACAGAGAGAGAGAGAGAGAGAGAGAGAGAGAGAGAGAGAGAGAGAGAGACCAGCCCAGCTGGTAAACATTATAGCTCTGTGGAACACTCATAAATGCAGAAATCGTGTAAATTGGTTGTTGTTTTTCACAGGCGGTGCTTGATTGATTGGTTGAGTTGCTGGTTTCGATGAGCACCAAAAAAACGACATTAAGCGTGAGACTTTCAGCATTTCTGCTGCCACAGAAACAGACCCTGGGTCTGTTCCAACGCGTCCACAGCATTTCTGCCGCCACAGAAACAGACCCTGGGTCTGTTCCAACGCGTCCACAGCATTTCTGCCGCCACAGAAACAGACCCTGGGTCTGTTCTTCCGTTGTGGGTGTGGTAGCGAATCAACCTTTATTCGAATGCAATTAACGTATATTAACATATATTAACATATATTAACATGCATGAACATTTCTCCCAACAGTGGAAGAACTGCTCTGGCGCACTGCATGAAACAAAGGCGTGCTTCGCCCGCACCGCGTCGAAAGAGCGGCAGAGGCTGCAGAACTATCATCAAAAGTCCAACGAGGCGCATTGCGTGGTTTCAGACGGCACTCTATCCCCGCTCTTCCAAAGAGAAAGTGACTTTTTTTTAAAAATTTGCTGCGGCAAAGGAGTGGTGTTTGAACTAAGGCTAAGTTACCATACACAGCCCTTAAATAAACCATGAAATCTGGGCAATTGAACCGCATGAAAATCCTCATACCTGATACCTCATACCTGATACCTCATACCTGATACCTCATACCTCATACCTGACACCTCATACCTGACACTTCATACCTGATACCTCATACCTGATACCTCATACCTGATACCTCATACCTCATACCTGACACCTCATACCTGACACTTCATACCTGATACCTCATACCTGATACCTCATACCTGATACCTCATACCTCATACCTGACACCTCATACCTGATACCTCATACCTGATACCTCATACCTCATACCTGACACCTCATACATGACACCTCATACCTGACACCTCATACCTGATAAGCTGCTGTAGAGACCAGCGGTCCCGGTTGTTGTCATCTCGAATGTTGTCTTTAAAACATTGTTTGATTGGTTGACAAGATGAACTCTGCTCATTGGTCAACCATGCCTGGCGGCCGCTCAAGATTTCAGCTAATCTAATCTTTCACGGGAGCGAGCACCATGAACCGCGGCGCTTTCAAAACGTGCGTTTTGCCGCCCAGTTTGTCGCTTACCAGTTTGTGCCTTTATAATCTCCCGTGGGCAGATCAAGCATCTGACCAAATTACGCAAAGATTTTACCTCAGGGTTAACCGAGATTAGTTGCGTGAGACCCAGGCTCATGGTTAGTGTAGTTTCTGGTGCTCTTTGAAACCAGGAACAGACAGTAAAAACATGACTTCACAACACAGAGGTTGAAACATTCATAGCCAATGGGCACTACATCAACAACACAAACTGTTTTGCAATCTCGGGAGAAAATAGAACGTCTATGTTGCACAGTAATATCGCTATCGCTAATATTTAATATCACCACGGGTTACGTGGATCGACAATCGACTTCCGGAACCTCTCGTTTGGAGCTCTTTGGTAGAGGAGTGCGAAGATGGAGGCGAGGTGGCTTCAAAACAGCGGCCCCTGTCAGTCATGTAGTGTATATGGATATAGGCCGGCCGGTAATTTCTGATGGTTAATATAATTTTAAGACGGTAATAGGAGCAGACCTAGCAACAGAAAAACACAGAAGGTCATTCTTGTTGTTGGTAGCACGATCAGCTAAAAGAAACCGATGACCTCCTCTAAAATTCAGGGGACTAGGTTGGATACTTTACTTTACCTTACCTCTGTCTTTCTGGACAACATACTCAAGATTGCCTTCATATTAACTACGCTATACTTGCCGTGTTCACGTGCTAGTCGGAACTAGGAGTGGTGACTCTAAAGGTAAGTGGTCTAACTGCCATTCAGTGCAGTGGGTGTGTGGTCCAAGTCTGGGTTTAAGGGTCTCTTTTCCAAGCTTAAAAGGATAAACATTCAACATTGGCCATGCTGTCAATCCAGCATGATTTATGCCGCTCTCAAAACAACTGGAAACTCGGAAGGGAAATCTCAGACTTCAGTGAGTTCAAGACAACAGGGAACTCCGAAAAAAACGAGCTCCGACTGGGAAAATACATTTTGAACGGTCATCCAACTCGGAATTGCAAGTTCGGGAACTCGGGCCTCTTTCTAGAGCTCCGACCTGAAGATCACTGACGTCATCCTGATTCAACCTTGTTTTTTTCTGAGTTCCCAATTGTCTTGAAAGCACCATAAATCCAATGTAAATAGTCTGGGTGGCCATTTTATTAATTGTTCAGCAGTCTTATAGCTTATAGTTAAGGAGCCTTTTGGACCTAGACTTGGCACTCTGGTACCGCTTGCCGTGCGGTAGCAGGGAGAACAGTCTATGACTTGGGTGACTGGATTCTTTGACAGTTTTTTGGGCCTTCCTCTGATACCCACTAGTATATAGGTCCTGGATGGGATGTACTGGGCCGTTCGCACTACCCTCTGTAGCGCCTTACAGTCGGATGCCGAGCAATTGCCATACCAGGCGGTGATGCAACTGGTCAGGATGCTCTCGATGGTGCAGCTGTATAACTTTTTGAGGATCTGGAGACCCATGCCAAATCTTTTCAGTCTCCTGGGGGGGAAAAAGGTGTTGTCGTGCCCTCTTCACAACTGTCTTGGTGTGTTTGGACCATGATAGTTTGTTGGTGATGTGGACACCAAAGAACTTGAAACTCTCGACTCGCTCCACTACAGCCCCGTCGATATTAATGGGGGCCTGTTCGGCCCTCCTTTTCCTGTATTCCACGATCATCTCCTTTGTCTTGCTCACATTGAGGGAGAGGTTGTTGTCCTGGCACCACACTGCCAGGTCTCTGACCTCCTCCCTATAGGCTGTCTAATCGTTGTTGGTGATCAGGCCTACCACTGTTGTGTCATCAGCAAACGTAATGATGGTGTTGGAGTCGTGCTTGGCCACGCAGTCGTGGGTGAACAGGGAGTACGGGAGGGGACTAAGCATGCACCCCTGAGGGGCTCCAGTGTTGAGGATCAGCGTGGCAGATGTGTTGTTACCTACCCTTACCACCTGGGGGGCGGCCCGTCAGGAAGTCCAGGATCCAGTTGCAGAGGGAGGTGTTTAGTCCCAGGGTCCTTAGCTTAGTGATGAGCTTTGTGGGCACTATGGTGTTGAACGTTGAGCTGTAGTCAATGAATAGCATTCTCACATAGGTGTTCCTTTTGTCCAGGTGGGAAAGGGCAGTGTGGAGTGCGATTGAGATCGCGTCATCTGTGGATCGGTTGGGGCGGTATGCGAATTGGAGTGGGTCTAGGGTTTCCGGGATGATGGTGTTGATGTGAGCCATGACCAGCCATTCAAAGCACTTCATGGCTACCGACGTGAGTGCTACTAAGTGTATGTTGTGTAGTAAGCTGTTAGTAGCCCATGTGCCTCACCCTAATAATTTGGTCCCTTTTCCCCTCATAATTCCGCCTACTGTTCTGACTTGGTGGTGCACATGTAGCCTATAGCCTGTTTTAGAGAAATGTCATCATTTAATATTGTAAGAGCTTCCATTGTCTGCTTATATGCCCCCTTTATTTATCATACAGTTCTGACTTGGTGTACAGGGAGAACACTGTAAGAACGGCCCATGTTCTGAATTCTGTCGCTGTACAATTCAAAAGTGCTGAACAAATAGTTAGATAGACTACGTCATTCTTAGCTCGCTCATTAATGTCTTAATCGAAATTACGGATTCCTCTTATCCGCTCGTCGTCCCCTTATGCCATAGTTTGTCCATCTCAATTGTCAGTAGAAACCACATTTGTTTATGCAAGTCAGCCATATCAGCTAGGTTTTTAAAAATGGAAGTAAATGAGGCTGAATTAACTGTTTGGCGTGTATGTCTGCTGTGTGTGTGTGGTGTGTGTGTGGTGTGTGTGTGTGGTGTGTGTGTGGTGTGTGTGTGGTGTGTGGTGTGTGTGTGTGTGTGTGTGTGTGTGTGTGTGTGTGTGTGTGTGTGGTGTGTGTGTGTGTGTGTGGTGTGTGTGGTGTGTGTGTCTGGTGTGTGTGTGTGTGGTGTGTGTGTGGTGTGTGTGGTGTGTGTCTGGTGTGTGTGTGTGTGATGTGTGTGTGGTGTGTGTGTGTGGTGTGTGGTGTGTGGTGTGTGTGTGTGTGTGTGTGGTGTGTGTGTGTGTGTGTGGTGTGTGTGTGGTGTGTGTGTGTGTGTGTGTGTGGTGTGTGTGTGTGGTGTGTGTGTGGTGTGTGTGTGTGGTGTGTGTGTGTGTGTGTGTGGTGTGTGTCTGGTGTGTGTGTGTGTGATGTGTGTGTGTGGTGTGTGTGTGGTGTGTGTGTGGTGTGTGTGTGTGGTGTGTGTGTGGTGTGTGTGTGTGTGTGGTGTGTGTGTGGTGTGTGTGTGTGGTGTGTGGTGTGTGGTGTGTGTGTGTGTGTGTGTGTGTGTGTGTGTGTGTGTGTGTGTGTGTGGTGTGTGTGTGGTGTGTGTGTGGTGTGTGTGTGTGTGTGTGTGTGTGTGTGTGGTGTGTGTGGTGTGTGTGGTGTGTGTGTGTGTGTGACAGGATAACATAGCGTCGTCCTTCCTCATCCTCCCAGGGTGGATGTTGCCAACCACTGCACTCCTCTCTCTGTAAACATCCTTGATGATAAGATTCTTGGGATAATGATGGAGAAATAGCACCCACCCATCATCTCTGTCTGAACGGGTCAGAACGTTGTCATTCCAGTTTCATCAGCCAACGATGAAAGGATGACTTAATGGTGCACTTTTTAGAGTGAGAAGGTCATTTGGCCTATCTTAAATCAATTTAGCAATGTTGGTATTTGAAAGGGTTAGAGGTGAATGTGCACTGGTCGGTACAGCAATCTATATGTGCCATTATGCTGGACAATAATCTCTGGTCGGTACAGCACTCTATACGTGCCATTATGCTTGAGAAAAGCCATTCACTGTGTTTATTATAGAACCTTACTGAACTACATGACCTTGGTTGCACCATAGTGTTATAAGCTTTAATGTCATATAAAGCATTGCTCATTTTAATAGTACAGTAATGAGTAGTCAGAAACCCCTTACGGGTTAAGGATTATCACACTAATGAAGACTTAAAGTTACGCTTCCGTCGCTCCCATTCTCCATGTCACAATATCATAAAACCTAATCCTTCATAGCCCAAACAGTGAGCCAGAATGATCTGAACGCTACTGACTCTCAGACAGACCTGGGTTCAAATACTATTTGAAATAATTGTATAATATTCTCTATGATTTGAACCCAGATCTGCTCTGAGTTCCAGAGATGGAGGTTAATGCACTGTGTTCTCTTCTGCAGGGGAGTAGTACCTGTCACTTTCACTTGATTAAGTGTATTTATGTTAACTTAAGGAATGTGAGTAGAGTGGAGTTACATTCTGCTCTTACCCTTCTGTTTAACAGTTGATTCATGGAACTGAACTGAGTCTGAGCCTGGTAATGAAAAACCCTGAGAGAAAACACACACACACATGGACAGAAGACGCGCGCAGCCACACATGCACGCATGCACACGCAGCCACACAGACACACAGACACACAGACACACAGACACAGCCACACAGACACACATACACACAGACACACAGACACGCACGCACACACAAACACGCACGTACGCACACACACAATCAAATCAAGCTGTGCATACAAACTGAACAATGAGGGTCAGAAGACTTTTTAAAAGTGCAAAAAGAACTTAAGTTTTTATCAAAGTGGTGTGTGTGAAAACAAAGAAGATGGAGGAGTCTGTGACCGGTTCTCCTTCAAACACAGGAGAGGTGATGCGATGCAAGCTTTTCTTACCCATGATGGCAGAGGTGGCAGCCTATAAAAACTCTCTCAGACTTGAGGAAACATTGTAGAGTGTAGATAACTAGCTAGCTATGAATAATCAAAACATTGTGCTATGGATGACATTAGCAGCTACTATAGCTAGCTATCTAATAGTCTAACTTACATATGTTAGCCTAGTTGTCTAGCATGCTAACGTTAGCAAGCAATTCAGTGCAGCTAAGTTAGCTAGTTAGCTACATGGCTAACCACCAACCGATGATGATAGCTGTTTCGGCTAGCACTTCGATGTCACTATGTGTGGTGGTGGCTAGCTAGCTAGCCATGTAAGTTATCTGAGCTAGCTAACAACAGCAGGGTAATGTCTAGCTAAGTGCACTAGCTAGCTAGCTAATGTTAGTTTGCTTGGTCATGACATACAGTATTTAGAGAGACCTAGGATTTGTACTGTACTTTGTCTGGCTTTTAGATGAAATTCATCCTAATTTACAAAGAGACTCTGTAAGTATATCTGTGGATATAACATTAGACAACTTTTTAGGTCTGAGAACATCTGACAAACTCACTTCAGTCTCAGTATCTGAGAATAACAAGCATGGAAAGTCTGTGTTTGGGCTATTGTAATGTCAGTTATATGAGGAACTAAGTTGCCAGGATAGACTTGATTCACTTTGAAAATCAGCTCCTGCTGAAACTGAACAGCAAGTTCTGAGAGAAGTGAAGGCGTTAGAACAGAACTCCTTTGTTTTTGCTGAAGGAACACTACATAACCTAATGTACTCTGTACATGGAGCCTGTATAGATGATCAATCTATTGCAAAATATATAGCGTTTGCTCATTCATTTTATTTCCATGATGTTCCGTTGTTGCCTCCAGAGCTAATTTGACATCAAATCCTTTAGGTATGTCCAGTGATGTTCTGTTGTTGACTCCAGGGCTAATTTGACATAAAATCCTTTAGGTATTGTTGTGGAAAATAACCACTATACTTTATTACAAATAAGGTCTTACAGAGTTTTTGTTGCATCAAGAAAATTACTTTATTAAAGTTTCCAACAAAGCCGATACCAGTCTGCAGAGTGGCACACCCCCTTACGGTCTCCCTCCATCTTATATAGTCCTCTTCCGTTTTCCCGCTCTTTTATTGCTCCGCCCACTTCCGTTGTCTCTGAGAGCGGCTAAACTCAACTTTCATTAAGTTCAGAGTACTACAATCAATCAAACCTTATCTTGCAAAAACACTCATGTTTAGTTTAAACTCTGTTCAACCCTGGCTCTTTTCACTGTGTTTGAAGACAAAAACAAACGGCCCAAGCCAGTTTCAGTCTTTGATATGATAAGACAACCATGGATCTAAGTAAGAGCAAGCAATCTGACCCTAGGGCAGGTTCCCTCTCTACTCACCCACACAGTGAAATTAAATGACCCAATACAATTCCTGGCCCAGTAAAAAACAATTCTAACTTTATGCTATTGATTAACCCAGTTCTACCTCATAGTCCATTAAACTCTACAGTTCATTAATAATAATTCACCACAGTATGTCCAGTGATGTTCTGTTGTTGACTCCAGAGCTAAGTTGATATCAAATCCTTTAGGTATGTTCATTGATGTTCTGTTGTTGACTCCAGAGCTAATTTGACATAAAATCCTTTAGGTATGTCCAGTGATGTTCTGTTGTTGACTCCAGAGCTAATTTGACATCAAATCCTTTAGGTATGTCCAGTGATGTTCTGTTATTGCCTCCAGAGCTAATTTGACATAAAATCCTTTAGGTAAGTACAGTGTTCTTTGGCAATCCCCATTTGTCATTGTATGGGTGAGTGAATGAGTGAGTGTGTGAGTGAGGGAATGAGGGAAAGAGGGAGTTTGTGAGTGAGGGAGACAGGGAATGAGTGAGGTAAAGAGGGAGTGAATGAGTGAGGAAAAGAGTGTGAATGGGTGATTTTTAGTTTAGGCCCTTTATTTA
The DNA here is from genome assembly GCF_020615455.1 of Coregonus clupeaformis. Taxonomy (NCBI): domain Eukaryota; kingdom Metazoa; phylum Chordata; class Actinopteri; order Salmoniformes; family Salmonidae; genus Coregonus; species Coregonus clupeaformis. Next base: position 3,676,121 of record NC_059227.1, read on the forward strand.
GTATTGCTTTATAATCCATCAATACGTTTTAATTTATTTGAATATTTAATTTATTTTCAAATATTAACAGTATTGACAAATCCTTATTCTTTTGACATACAGATGTGATGTTACAGATACAGATCCAACAACAAAATTAACTTAGTTAATTTCCTCTCTTCTTTTTCAATGTATTGTAAAATGTCACGTGTAAGTACGCTCAGGTAATTTTGCGATATTAGCTACAAGGTCAATGTTTTTATTTTTTTTAAAAGTAACTAAATGACTTTTACTCTAAGTACTTTTTAATTAAATGAGCTTCATTTTACTTCTTCTTGAGTAAAATGTAATTAACTTAACAGTACTTATACTTGAGTAGGCTATTTCAGTACTTTTTCCACCCCTGGTTAAACCCTGGTGGTTGGGTGGTCAATCTGTGTGTATGTGTGTGCATGCGTGTGCATGTGCGTGCGTGTGCACGTGTGTGTGTGTGCGTGCATGTGTGTATGTGTATGCGTGTGTATATGTGTGTGTGTGGTGAACATATCATATAATCTGGGGTCACGCTACCCCTGGGGAACAGGAGGAAATGAAGGAGGAAACATGTTCACAGACCTCCCCTGAGACCCCCTTCATAGACTGGATCATATATACAGTTAGTACCCAGACTGTGTCCCAAACACTCATCAACAAGCAATTTTTCCAGACTAAAACTATGATGATAACGAGACGGCCCTGGAAAAAATTCATAGCCATTACAAATGAATTTTCATTTTAGTCGATTAAAATGTGACGAGACGAGAATTCCACGGGAGACTAATGGATATTTAATTTGACATTAAGTTCCTTTTCATCTGTCCAATCCTAAGCATGCATAAAAAATATTTCATGCAATCCTCTCATCAAGCTGTCCGCTCAAGAGGAAGCTCCTCGCTGTAGCCAGTGCCTGTAATCTGGTTCCGGTTATTAATCAACCTGCCAGGGTGTTTACAAACACTACAGGAACAAGATCATCCACGTGTATTGATCACATTTTTACTCATACTGTAGAACTTTGTTCTAAAGCTGTATCCGTACCCATTGGATGCAGTGATCACAATATAGTGGCTATATCCAGGAAAGACAAAGTTCCAAAAGCTGGGCCTAAAATAGTGTATAAGAGATCATACAAAAGATTGTGTGGATGATGTTAAAAATATTTGTTGGTCTGATGTGATTAATAAGGAGCATCCAGATGCTGCACTTTATGAATTTATTGATAAACATGCACCTATTAAAAAACTGACTGTTAGAACTGTTAAGGCTCCATGGACTGATGAGGAATTGAAAAATTGTATGGTTGAAAGAGACGAGGCAAAAGGAGTGGCTAATAAGTCTGGCTGCACATCTGACTGGCTGACTTACTGCAAGTTGAGAAATAATGTGACTAAACTCAACAAAAAGAAGAAGAAACTGTATTATGAAGCCAAGATCAATGATATAAAGAATGATGGAAAAAAAAACTTTGGAGTACTTTAAATGAAATGATGGGCAGAAAGACAAATTAAACTCCATCTTTCATCGAATTAGATGGCTTATTCATCACAAAACCATTTGATGTTGCCAATTATTTTAATTATTACTTAATTGGCAAAGTGGCAAACTTAGGCAGGAAATGCAAAATAATGAAAGAGGTGGGAGGTGGGGGAGGGGGGCAGTAGGGCGCAAGGGGGAATAGGGATTGGTTACTGAGAAGGGGGAGGGACAGGAGAGATGGGACGGACAAATAATGCTTTTTTTATCTTTTCTCTATTGGTTTTTGTTTTGTACTTTTGAACATTATTGTCTGTGATCTGAACCCTTCACACACATATATATATATATATTTTTTTTATGGTCAAAAAAGTAATTTAAAACAAACAATGTGTTGGAAATTCCAGATTGCTTGCATAGTCAACTTACATACAGCACTGACACACACAGTTACCCCACCATACATGCCACCAGGGGTCTTTTCACAGTCCCCAGGTCCAGAACAAATTCAAGGAAATGTATAGCATTATACAGAGCAATGAGTGCATGGAACTCCCTTCCATCTTATATCGTGCAAGTAAGCTGCAAACCTGGTTTCAAAAAACAAATAAAGCAACACCTCACGGCACAACGCCTCTCCCCCATGTGACCTACTTGTTGTGTGTACAGTGGGGGAAAAAAGTATTTAGTCAGCCACCAATTGTGCAAGTTCTCTCACTTAAAAAGATGAGAGAGGCCTGTAATTTTCATCATAGGTACACGTCAACTATGACAGACAAATTGAGAAAGAAAAATCCAGAAAATCACATTGTAGGATTTGTAATGAATTTATTTGCAAATTATGGTGGAAAATAAGTATTTGGTCACCTACAAACAAGCAAGATTTCTGGCTCTCACAGACCTGTAACTTCTTCTTTTAAGAGGCTCCTCTGTCCTCCACTCATTACCTGTATTAATGGCACCTGTTTGAACTTGTTATCAGTATAAAAGACACCTGTGCACAACCTCAAACAGTCACACTCCAAACTCCACTATGGCCAAGACCAAAGAACTGTCAAAGGACACCAGAAACAAAATTGTAGACCTGCACCAGGCTGGGAAGACTGAATCTGCAATAGGTAAGCAGCTTGGTTTGAAGAAATCAACTGTGGGAGCAATTATTAGGAAATGGAAGACATACAAGACCACTGATAATCTCCCTCGATCTGGGGCTCCACGCAAGATCTCACCCGTGGGGTCAAAATGATCACAAGAACGGTGAGCAAAAATCGCAGAACCACACGGGGGGACCTAGTGAATGACCTGCAGAGAGCTGGGACCAAAGTAAAAAAGCCTACCATCAGTAACACACTACGCCGCCAGGGACTCAAATCCTGCAGTGCCAGACGTGTCCCCCTGCTTAAGCCAGCACATGTCCAGGCCCGTCTGAAGTTTGCTAGAGTGCATTTGGAAGATCCAGAAGAGGATTGGGAAGAACGTCATATGGTCAGATGAAACCAAAATCAAACTTTTTGGTAAAAACTCAACTCGTCGTGTTTGGAGGACAAAGAATGCTGAGTTGCATCCAAAGAACACCATACCTACTGTGAAGCATGGGGCTGGAAACATCATACTTTGGGGCTGTTTTTCTGCAAAGGGACCAGGACGTCTGATCCATGTAAAGGAAAGAATGAATGGGGCCATGTATCGTGAGATTTTGAGTGAAAACCTCCTTCCATCAGCAAGGGCATTGAAGATGAAACGTGGCTGGGTCTTTCAGCATGACAATGATCCCAAACACACCGCCCGGGAACGAAGGAGTGGCTTCGTAAGAAGCATTTCAAGGTCCTGGAGTGGCCTAGCCAGTCTCCAGATCTCAACCCCATAGAAAATCTTTGGGGGGGAGTTGAAAGTCTGTGTTGCCCAGCGACAGCCCCAAAACATCACTGCTCTAGAGGAGATCGGCATGGAGGAATGGGCCAAAATACCAGCAACAGTGTGTGAAAACATTGTTGAAGACTTACAGAAAACGTTTGACCTGTGTCATTGCCAACAAAGGGTATATAACAAAGTATTGAGAAACTTTTGTTATTGACCAAATACTTATTTTCCACCATCATTTGCAATTAAATTCATTAAAAATCCTACAATGTGATTTTCAGGATTTTTTTTCCTCATTTTGTCTTTCATAGTTGACGTGTACCTATGATGAAAATTACAGGCCTCTCTCATCTTTTTAAGTGGGAGAACATGCACAATTGGTGGCTGACTAAATACTTTTTTCCCCCACTGTATGTACTGACATGTATGTGCAACTAATAGATGCACACACACACACTACATGTTAATGTTTTTAAATGTATGTCAATTGTAAAGTATTTTGTCTGTAAAGTCTTTTTCGTTATGTGTCGGACAGGAAGTCTAGCAGTCCCTATTGGCTTCGCCTAATGGGGATCCTAATAAATCAACAACAAAAAAAATCATTGGCAGAATTGACCTCTTTTCAGTTGCGCGGTCTGATTGAGCTGACCTGCCCAGCTCTCCCACACAGCTCCTCAGGTCACTTCAGTCACTCGTCAATCTTTTGAACTGATGTGAAGCCAGTAACTAACCTCAACTAGAAACAATAATATTTACTATCTCTTTCTTTCATGGAGGAAAAAAAAAAATCTCTTTAATTGATCACAAAATAAGCTCTATTTCCCATATGCACTGTAATGACTAAATCTGTCACGACTTCCGCCGAGGCTGCCTCCCCTCCTTGTTCGGGCAGGTTTCGGCGTTCGTTGTCACCGGCTTACTAGCTGCTGCCGATCCATTTATCATCACTCCACTTGTCTTGTCTAATTAATGATGATTTATTTTATTTTATTAATTTATGACGGGGAGAAAATCAGATGTTTTAACCTGTAGCCACGGCTTTATAGCCTTTACGGTTAATAATGTCTGGCATCGGTTACAGTCTGCCACAATATCAATGTTACCAGCTAAGGTATAGGAGGGGTATTAGGCCTAGTTGGACGAGGATATCTGAATGTGCACATGATGGAAGTTCGAGGTAGCCTAAATATTATATTTTAGTCATTTAGCAGACACTCTTATCCAGAGCGACTTACAGTTAGTGAATACATTTATATATATATATTTTTTTTATACTGGCCCCCCGTGGGAATCGAACCCACAACCCTGGCGTTGCAAACACCATGCTCTATCAACTGAGCTACATCCCTGCCGGCCATTCCCTCCCCTACCCTGGACCAATTGTGCGCCGCCCTTGAGTCTCCCGGTCGCGGCCGGCTGCGACAGAGCCTGGATTCGAACCAGGATCTCTAGTGGCACAGTTAGCGCTGCGATGCAGTGCCTTAGACCACTGCGCCACTCAGGAGACTATTTATTCATGATTTAATATAAAACAATGCACTGACTCTTACGTGACTAAAATGACTGTGACTAAAAGTAGACAAAACTTGTCCAGAGTTTTAGTCGACTGATAATAACTAAAACTAACGGAGGATGAAATGACTAAAATGTGACTAAGATTAAAAGGTATTTTAAGACTAAAACTAAATCTAAAAATAGCTGGCAAAAATTAATACTGCTACTATTTGCACTACTTTTGACCAGGGCCCATAGTGCTCGGGTCAAAAGTAGTGCACTTTGTAGGGAATAGGGTGCCATTTCGAACACAGCTCCTTAGACTGGACCATACTTAGTGCCCCAACTCCATCTCCTCTGGTACAATGTGACCTATAGACCGGCAGACTGCACTTCATTTAACACGCAGATAAGCAGCTGTTTCTAAACAAGGCACATATGGTTGTGATTCCTGCTTCTGGATCCCAATCTTATTTTTGCATACTGAGTCTGGCCCATCTAAACTAATGGGTCCCGATCCAGGACTCACCCTTTGAATAACACTGCTACGCAGTATAGTTTCTCACTCTGTCCTGCATCTCTCTCTCTCTCTCTCATTAATCCAACTCTTATTCCTGGCCATACTTGGCAGTCTGGAGTCATTAATCCAACTCTTATTCCTGGCCATGCTTGGCAGTCTGCAGTCATTAATCCAACTCTTATTCCTGGCCATGCTTGGCAGTCTGGAGTCATTAATCCAACTCTTATTCCTGGCCATGCTTGGCAGTCTGGAGTCATTAATCCAACTCTTATTCCTGGCCACGCTTGGCAGTCTGGAGTCATTAATCCAACTCTTATTCCTGGCCACGCTTGGCAGTCTGGAGTCATTAGTCCAACTCTTATTCCTGGCCATGCTTGGCAGTCTGGAGTCATTAATCCAACTCTTATTCCTGGCCATGCTTGGCAGTCTGGAGTCATTAATCCAACTCTTATTCCTGGCCATGTTTGGCAGTCTGGAGTCATTAATCCAACTCTTACTCCTGGCCATGCTTGGCAGTCTGGAGTCATTACTCCAACTCTTATTCCTGGCCATGCTTGGCAGTCTGCAGTCATTAATCCAACTCTTATTCCTGGCCATGCTTGGCAGTCTGCAGTCATTAATCCAACTCTTATTCCTGGCCATGCTTGGCAGTCTGGAGTCATTAATCCAACTCTTATTCCTGGCCACGCTTGGCAGTCTGGAGTCATTAATCCAACTCTTATTCCTGGCCATGCTTGGCAGTCTGCAGTCATTAATCCAACTCTTATTCCTGGCCATGCTTGGCAGTCTGGAGTCATTACTCCAACTCTTATTCCTGGCCATACTTGGCAGTCTGGAGTCATTCAGACAATGATTGGCCATACAATGCTGTCTTCATCACCAGTCTAATCATAGTCAGACAGAGTGGTGAACCTTTTCTCATTAGACAGTCAATAGGAGTAGGTAGCTGGGCGTTCATTATCCTGAAATGCTCCATAGTAGTAATTCTGGTTAGAATGCACAGTCTCATCCGTCTCTGAGCAGTTGGGCATTCCAATTCCATTCAGTGGGAGTAGTTAGTTTAGCACGAATAAGAGTTTGTCTGCTTCCCAGATGGCATCCTATGGCTATGGTCCCTGGTCAAACGTTATGCACTATGTAGGGAATAGGGCACCAATTGGAACGCAGCCTAGGGAATAGGGCACCAATTGGAACGCAGCCTTTGCATAGCTGGGCATTCCCTAGTGTGTCTTTTTTTTTTTTTTGTCTGCAGGAACATTTGACATTAAATTGAGCAGATTAAACTGGTCTTTGATTACCGTCCCCCACAAGTTCAAAACTCTACCACTCAGATCAAAAAGAAGAAGAGAGAACTAGAGAGGAGGAAGGCGGTATGGGCATCTAGTTGTGGTTACAGGGAGGGAGGGGTTGAGAGAGGAAAGGAGAGAGAGGGTCTTAAAACAGTCCAACGGTGCCAGACACTCTCTCTTCGCTGTACTGTGCTCTAGCTACTGTATGGAAACTGCATGCACTGGTATTGCACAGTTAGAACTCTCGCAATTTACTCATTCTGTGATGGAAAGGTTCATGGAACTCCAGTTCTACTGGATCAGTTGTAATTTTTCATATAGTCAGAAATGAACAAAACATTTTGAAGAGGACTTCAAGTTATGATACTCTCTCCCCATTTACAGCAGAGTGCTGCTGCAGGGTGACGACAGTAGCAGTAGCCGATCCTACGGCGTTTCAATGATAACCACACAATAAAATAAAAATGTATGTTTAATTGAGATAAGCAGTGCAGCATGACTACTTATCTCATCATCGCCACTGTATCATGTTTAACTTTAGTCAACCCTGTACCCTACTGACAAAATAGGACTTTCCCTTGTCAAAATCTTCCGGTCAGGTAACTTCTGAGCCATTCATCCCAAAAAACTAGATGTACTAAATTATACATTCTTGGAAACTTGTTTCTAAAAAGAGGTTGCGTTTTAGGGAGGGACTGCAAAGTGGACAGAGGTAAGGGGGAGTCTGAGAAGAAACCGACAGAGAGAGAACAGAGTGGAAAGAGAGAGTGAGGGGAGAGAGCGAGAGTGTGTGTGTGTGTGAGAGGGGGGTGCAGGATTGAGAGGAGAGGAGTGAGGATGGATCAAGTGCGCACTATCCTCGCATGACAATGATGACGACTACTTTAATCTCCAAGACGTAATATTATTTTCACTTCACGTTTCAGGATAACGGTATACAACAACCGCAACCTTTCTGAAATGCAGTGACTTGACGGGAAAGTAACGGTTCTCTTCACCAAAACTACACCAAAGTTTTCAAATACAACGTGTATTTAAAAAAAAATCTTATTACCTTCATTGTTTGACAACTCATTTATCGTGCTTCATAACCCCAGCGTAACTTTTTGGATGGTTTTGGGACATATGCCGGAGAGATGACGGACTTGTTTTGATAGACTACTTGAACTGTGCTTAATATATGTTTGAATCGTTGAATCCGAAATGGAATCGTCGCTTATGTACCTGTTTTTATCGTTGACGTTACCTGGAGTCATTTGTAGTGTGTCTTCGAATCCCTCCCGGAACAATCTTCAAACCGCTCTGAGCCAATCCACTTCAAATGGGGGGAGAGTGGCGAGCAGGCACAGGTAATTTATTTTTACATTTTAGTCATTTTAGCAGACGCTCTTATCCAGAGCGACTTACAGTTTAGTGAGTGCATACATTTTTCATACCTTATAACCCCATAACAACCAGTCACCATTGATGATACTTAGTCTACAGAAGTAACAGAACTGTTGAACGGTATTCAATTTCCACCACATTTCCGGAGTGCGCAATAAAGTTTCCTAGCCTCGCAAAGAACATATTTGGTCGCTACATATATGTAAGCTTGCGAGATCAGGAGGCTTTGCGAGGCTTCTAGTTTTCAGCATCTTTGAGAAACGTCGCGCAATCCCACAAACGCTAAATGTATAGGGCTATGGTTGTTTCCGCGTCACAGCTCCCTCCGACACAGCCCAGTGATACTGTTTCTACAGTACAGGGCAGTAATCGAGAAACAATAAGGAAGCAGTAATTCATGCTTTACGACATGCTTTAGTTAACTATTTGGGGAAACGTTAAGTCTGTAGTGTAGCCTATCACCATATTTTACAGTTCATGACATTGTAGAGGGAGTCCCATTTGAAGCTAAGCCGCCAGCAGGGAAGCAACATGTGCAGAGTAGTGTGTCTCCCCTGATCCTACTGACAGCATGCATATTGTTATTATTAACATGACTGTAATGGAGCGGAGCTTTAGGGGCCCATGTGGAGCCGACCTCACCCGGAGTACCCTTAAAAATAAATGAGGAGTATGTGTGTGTGTGTGAGAGGGTGTGTGTGTGTACTCTTGTGTGTGTGTGTGTGTGTGTGTGTACTAGCTACTGTAACTCAGTAAGGTATGAATGGTCTGACCTCTTCTCTATATAAAACACTCTGTTAGGGTCTGACCTCTTCTCTATATAAAACACTCTGTTAGGGTCTGAATGGTCTGACCTCTTCTCTATATAAAACACTCTGTTAGGGTCTGACCTCTTCTCTATATAAAACACTCTGTTAGGGTCTGAAATTTACATTTTAAGTCATTTAGCAGACGCTCTTATCCAGAGCGACTTACAGGAGCAATTAGGGTTAAGTGCCTTGCTCAAGGGCACATCGACAGATTTTTCACCTAGTCGGCTCGGGGATTAGAACCAGCGACCTTTCGGTTACTGGCACTACGCTCTTAACCACTAAGCTACTGTAGTACTGTACTGCGTCAGTTTGTCAGTTAGTCAGCGTCGGTCGGTGGGATGTAGGCCAGACAATCCGACTCAAGAGTTCTTAACTGCACTCCTGGTGAAAACCGCTGGACTGAGAAGACAGAGGAGTAGCTACCCAGGACCCAGTGCTGCATCCCAAATGGCACCCATTCCCTTTATAGTGCCGTGCTTTTAACAAGAGCCCTGGGCCCCTGGTCAAAAGTAGTGTACTATAAAGCGAATAGGGTGTCATTTGGGACGAAGCTCAGGGCCGCTACTGCTTTAGGGGAAGGAATGTGTTGGTTGGCCCCTTTGTGCTACCGCTCTTACCCTTAGACATCTGTTTGATCTCTGAGATGTGTTTTGACAGATGTGTGAAGTATTCCATAAGTAGAGAATATTTATTACAAACGTATGACTCATGATCTCAGAGATCTTCTACTCCCCCTGTCAGTTTATTTACTTAACGGTTAGTTAGATTTTCATCTTGACTTATGAGGATGACGGACTGTGTCCGATATAATGTTAACTATTGAAGTTAATTGAAGTGAATTGATAATTAATCTATTATATTTTGTCCTCTGAGAGACTTTATGCTCATCCACGATTATAAAGAGAAATCGGCTGCTATTTATCAAGAGCCTAAAATATAAATAACACCTCCATACAAGGCTACAATTCAGCCAAGCTCCAAAAAACCTCTGTCCGCATTGATTTAAGGTGTATAAAAATAATGTCAGCAAACTTTGCTATCATACACACATTGTATATTTTAGCTAACACTCCGGCTAAACAGTGAGGGAGTTTTTGGACGGAAGCTGCTGTCCCTAACTGTCTGAGGGGGGCCAGAGACATTAGAGAGAGAGAGAGCGAAAGAGAGAGAGAGAGAGAGTGAAAGAGAGAGAGAGAGAGAGAGACACACACAGAGAGAGAGAGAGAGAGAGAGAAAAAGAGAGAGAGAGAGAGAGAGAGAGAGAGAGAGAGAGAGTGAAGGAGAGAGAGAGAGGGAGAAAGAGGGAGAGAAAGAGGGGCAGAGATGCTTGCAAGATATCTTGAGCGCGTGTGCCAAGGGAGAGAGAAAGAGAGAGTGAGCCCCTGCTGATCTTTACAAGGACACCAGGGCCTGCCCAGGCCATGACCTCTAGGTCGTAGTTCAAAGGTCTCCTCCTCTTGGACACACTGCAACCCCCTTGAAGTCTAAAATAAGATCAAGGTTACGTCCCAAATGGCACCCTATTCCCCACACAGTGCACTACTTTTGAAACAGAGTCTTATGGGCCCTGGTCAAAAGTAGCACACTAAATAGGGAACAGGGTGCCATTTGGGATGCATGCCATGTCCTACTGAAGGCTTGACATTCCTCTCCACTCATCTCTTTGTTACCTTCCTCTATCCTTCAGTCTTTTCTGGGCTAGCTAATATGGTTGGCCATGTTTTCACCGATTCTACCTTAAAGGGAAATGTCACCGCTGCTCTATTTCACTCTGTATGCCCATTAATATCTTATTGACATATCAGATGTGTCATGAAAAATTGTGAATGTCCTCCCGACACGCAAATACGAGCATTTCTGCATCTCACCGGTAGAAACGGGCCAGCTACATTTCCTGGTTGTAAGCAAATCACAATATCCATAATTCATAGCGATTTCAGGACGTAGTACCGCCCCGTGGATGTGTATCCAGCTGATGTGAGAAATATCAAAATGTCTGTGTTTGTAGCCAGCACTTTCAGCCAGAGGATTTCTAAACGGACCTGAAGTCTCAACTGATGGGGTTGCCATGTGTTCAAACTTTGAAAAGTGATGCTATTCCATCGATTTCCCCCTTCACTTCAAAGAGGAAGGCATCCGATCAGCCAACATCAGATCAGCAGAAATTAAGTCAAGCTGAGGTAATGTAGCTAACGTTACCTAGCTAACTAGCTAGCTAGCGAACTACATTTGTTTATTTACATTTTAAAGCTAGCTAGCTTTCATAATACACTGGCTAGACATTCCAAAGCATATCAATGTAATTAGCTAGCTGCTAAATGGTGATGTGATTTGTAACTTTGCAAGCTAACGTTAGCTTCACTAGCTAACTAACTACCGCAGAGGCTAACGTGAGTATTTGTTCTATTTAGAGTCTGATCCCATCAACATCTGCAGAGGCATCAACATCAAGCTCAGCACCAGGAACTAGTGTAAGTCACCTTCTAAAATCTTAAAAATACACTAAATCTTTCCATGACTCCACGATGAGCAAATAAATATACTGAAACTATAGGCATAAACATGATCTGTGTCTTGTTGTCATAGTTGGTGTGTTTACAAGTAGGCTATAACTTCTACTGTAGTTCTCTGTGTTACGGGAGGCTTAGTTGATCGTTAATGCAAGGCTTGAAGTCTAAACTGGAGAAAAGGAGGTATTAGTAAGGAGGAGATGACGACTGACTGGTGTCTGTTGGGGACAAAGTAGTAACATGTTGGATAATCACTGACTAGTGTGTCTCCTACAGACTAATGCTGCTGCTGCTGATGATGATGATGATGATGACCTGGACACCAGCTTCAGTAGGACAGAGCCTGTAGACCCATTGGATGAAAGCTTTCAGCCTGGAATGAGCTCAAGATCAACATCATCTGACGTTGAATCAAGCCAGGACAGCCAAAGCTATTTATGAAAGCACAATCCCCTCTTGAGAAAAACAAAATCACCAATGTTCTAAACTGTCTACAAGACAAGTGCTCCTCAAACTTTTCACTCAGTTATTTGGAATGGGGGAGAGGGGCTGTCAGTATACTCTTGACTTTGAATCAAGCCAGGACAGCCGAAGGTATTTCTGAAAGCACAATCCCCTCTTGAGAAAACAAAATCACCAATACAGAAGCCAAATGCTCCTCAAACTTTTCACACCCTTGCAGCCAGTTCCTCTTCTAGCCTGTTCACTCTATTGCTGGCAGTGCTTGTCTACTCTACAGCAAAACTACACAACAATACACAACAATACACAACAATACACAACAATACACAACAATACACAACAATACACGACTAGACTGTCTACAAGTCAAGCCCCCCCCCTCAAACTTTTCCCATCTTTGCTAACAGCCAATCGCATTGCCCCATTATTGACTCTTGAGTAACAAAACACATACCAGTCTACTGTAAAACATTTTTTATTTATTTTTTTACAGATGAACATGGTTTCTTGTATGATTACACATCCTCATGATCAGTTTTCATGTCTTTCCAGGAGACTTGCAGCACAAACAAATCTTCTGCGAGAGGTCGAAGCAGTGGGTGGTGAAGAAATGTGTTCGAAGAGGCTTGTCCACCTGGCTGTGGAGTGCAGAAAGGAGCCGGAGTCACAGCTCCCCATACCCAACATCGCCACAGCGCCAAAGCCTGCTAAACCAGGTGCCATTACCCAAAACAAGTAGACTTGATTGAGATGTTGTGTTCTGGACATCATCAAGACTCTTGGAAGAATGTTCTATGGACAAATGGACAGATGAGTCAAAAGTATAACTTTTTGGATGACATGGGTCCCACTATGCCTGGCGAAAACCAAAAACACTGCATTCCAACGGTAAAGCATGGTGGTGGTAGTGTGATGGTTTGGGGATGCACTGCTGCCTCAGGACCTGGACGACTTGCCATAATAGAAGGAACCATGAATTCTGCTCTGTATCATAGAATTCTACAGGAGAATGTCAGGCCATCCGTCTGTGAGCTGAAGCTGAAGTGCGGCTGGGTCATGCAGCAAGACAATGATCCAAAACACAATCAAGTCTACATGAAAATGGTTTAAAAACAACAATTTGAAGTTTTGGAATGGCCTAGTCAAAGTCCAGACCTAATCCCAATTGAGATGTTGTGGCAGGACTTAAAACGAGCAGTTCATGCTTGAAAACCCACAAATGTCGCTGAGTTAAAGCAGTTCTGCATGCAAGAGTGGGCCAAAATTCATCCACAGCGATGTGAGAGATTTATCAACAACTATAGGAAGCATTTGGTTACAGTCATTGCAGCTAAAGGTGGCACAACCAGTTATTGAGTGTAAGGGGGCAATTACTTTTTCAGAAAGGGGAATTAGGTGTTGGATAACTTTTTTTAATTAAATAAATGAAATAAGTATGAAATTGTTGTGTTATTTGTTCACTTATGTTCCATTTATCTAATATTAGGTTTTGGTTGAAGATCTGATAACATTCAGTATAAAAAATATGCAAAAGTAGAGAAAATTTGAAAGGGGGCAAATACTTTTTCACGGCATTGTATGTATATAATAGTGTTTTATATAATATTTTTTACAAGTGTACTGACAACTGACTAAATGATTCCAGCTGCATCAGAAACTAATATAGTGTTGACTTCAACTTCTGTATCAATTCATTGTGATATTCATTAAATGTATTTAGACTAACTAGCTTCAGTCTTACTGCTAAAACAAACGATGCAGGTAGTTGGTGTATCATAAACAACTTTAATTTGTTGGCAAGAAAACATGTTTCAATAAAACAGTAGATTAGTCTGTCAATATAGCAAATAAGTAGACATGGGTTGTATTCAAGACTAAGTTTATTTGCTCTGGATACCGAGGTGAGTTTACACAGCAGTATGCGGTAACAGTTATGGCCGTTTATGACATACAGTGCCAAAGTATTCAGACCCCTTGACTTTTTCCACATTTTGTTACGTTACAGCCTCATTCTAAAATGGATTAAATGAAACAATTTCCTCAGCAATCCACACACAATACCCCATAATAACAAAGCAAAAACAGGTTTTTAGAAATGTTTGCAAATGTATTAAAAATAAAAAAACAGAAATAAATAGTGCATAGTTATGTTGGAAACACCCTCTCAGCATAAAGAACTAGATCATTGTAGCTTTTAGATTTGCGGTTATTTCCTCCTGGTTTATACACTGAACAAAAATATAAACGCAACATGTAAAGTGTTGGTCCCATGTTTCATGAGCTGAAATAAAAAAAATCCCTGAAATTTTCCACACGCACAAAAAGCTTATTTCTCTCAAATTCTGTGCACAAATTTGTTTACATCCCTGTTAGTGAGTATTTCTCCTTTGCCAAGATAATCCATCCACCTGACAGGTGTGGCATATCAAGAAGCTGATTAAACAGCATGATCATTACACAGGTTCACCTTGTGCTGGGGACAATAAAAAGCCACTGGAAAATGTGCAGTTTTATCACAACACAATGCCTGAACAGCGCCGGAGAAGATGGCTGCCGTTTTACAGCCCTCTAACCAATTGTACTATTATGTGTGTTTTTCCGCGTTATTTGTAATTTATTTTGTACATAATGTTTCTGCCATCGTCTCTTATAACCAAAAAGAGCTTCTGGATATCAGGACAGCGATTACTCACCTCATATTGGACAAAGATTTTTTCTTCAACGAGGCGGCCGCGAAGGATATCCTACAGACACCCGACAAGGCCCAAATCCCCGTCATTCGCATGAGGAAGAGACAGAGATATCGTGGACGTAGGTCGGGGTGCCTTGTAAGGATCCGACGGCGAGCGAGTAAACTGCCTCTTCCATCAATCCTATTAGCCAATGTTCAATCATTGGAGAACAAATTGGATGACCTAAGATTACGGTTATCCTACCAACGGGACATTAAAAACTGTAATATCTTATGTTTCACCGAGTCGTGGCTGAACGACGACATGGATAACATACAGCTGGTGGGGTTTACGCTGCATAGGGAAGATGGAACAGCCACCTCCGGTAAGACAAGGGGTGGCGGTCTGTGTATATTTGTAAACAACAGCTGGTGCACAACATCTAATATTAAGGATGTCTCGAGGCTTTGCTCGCCTGAGGTAGAGTATCTCATGATAAGCTGTAGACCACACTATTTACCAAGAGAGTTTTCATCTATATTTTTCATAGCTGTCTATTTACCACCACAAACCAATGCTGGCATTAAGATTGCACTGAATGAGCTGTATAAGGCCATAAATCAACAGGAAAACGCTCATCCAGATGCAGCGCTCCTAGTGGCCGGGGACTTTAATGCAGGGAAACTTAAATCCGTTCTACCTAATTTCTACCAGCATGTTAAATGTGCAACCAGAGGAAAAAAAACTCTAGACCACCTTTACTCCACACACAGAGACACATACAAAGCTCTCCCTCGCCCTCCATTTGGCAAATCTGACCATAACTCTATCCTCCTGATTCCTGCTTATAAGCAAAAACTAAAGCAGGAAGCACCAGTGACTCGGTTAATAAAAAAGTGGTCAGATGACACAGATGCTAAGCTACAGGACTGTTTTGCTAGCACAGACTGGAACATGTTCCGGGATTCTTCAGATAGCATTGAGGAGTACACCTCATCAGTCACTGGTTTCATCAATAAGTGCATCGATGATGTCGTCCCCACAGTGACAGTACGTACATACCCCAACCAGAAGCCATGGATTACAGGAAACATCCGCACTGAGCTAAAGGGTAGAGCTGCCGCTTTCAAGGAGCGGGACTCTAACCCGGACGCTTATAAGAAATCCCGCTATGCCCTCCGGCGAACCATCAAACAGGCAAAGAGTCAATACAGGACTAAGATTGAATCGTACTACACTGGCTCTGATGCTCGTCGGATGTGGCAGGGCTTGAAAACTATTACAGACTACAAAGGGAAGCACAGCCACGAGCTGCCCAGTGACACAAGACTTCCAGACGAGCTAAACCACTTCTATGCTCGCTTCGAGGCAAGCAACACTGAAGCATGCATGAGAGCACCAGCTGTTCCGGATGACTATGTGATCACGCTCTCCGTAGCCGATGTGAGTAAGACTTTTAAGCAGGTCAACATTCACAAGGCCGCAGGGCCAGACGGATTACCAGGACGTGTACTCCGAGCATGTGCTGACCAACTGGCAAGTGTCTTCACTGACATTTTCAACATGTCCCTGACTGAGTCTGTAATACCAACATGTTTCAAGCAGATCACCATAGTCCCCGTGCCCAAGGACTCTAAGATAACCTGCCTAAATGACTACCAACCTGTAGCACTGACGTCTGTAGCCATGAAGTGCTTTGAAAGGCTGGTCATGGCTCACATCAACAGCATTATCCCAGAAACCCTAGACCCACTCCAATTTGCATACCGCCCCAACAGATCAACAGATGAGCATTCACTACAGCTCAGCATTCAACACCATAGTGCCCTCAAAGCTCATCACTAAGCTAAGGATCCTGGGACTAAACACTTCCCTCTGCAACTGGATCCTGGACTTCCTGACAGGCCGCCCCCAAGTGGTAAGGGTAGGTAACAACACATCTGCCACACTGATCCTCAACACGGGGGCCCCTCAGGGATGCGTGCTCAGTCCCCTCCTGTACTCCCTGTTCACCCATGACTGCATGGCCAGGCACGACTCCAACACCATCATTAAGTTTGCCGACAACACAACAGTGGTAGGCCTGATCACCGACAACGATGAGACAGCCTATAGGGAGGAGGTCAGAGACCTGGCCTTGTGGTGCCAGGACAACAACCTCTCCCTCAACGTGACCAAGACAAAGGAGATAATTGTGGACTACGGGAAAAAAAAGAGGACTGAGCACGCCCCCATTCTCATCGACGGGGCTGTAGTGGAACAGGTTGAGAGCTTCAAGTTCCTTGGTGTCCACATCACCAACAAACTATCATGGTCCAAACACACCAAGACAGTCGTGAAGAGGGCATGACAAAGCCTATTCCCCCTCAGGATACTGAAAAGATTTGGCATGGGTCCTCAGATCCTCAAAAATTTTTACAGCTGCACCATCGAGAGCATCGTGACTGGTTGCATCACCGCCTTGTATGGCAAGTGCTTGGCCTCCGACCGCAAGGCACTACAGAGGGTAGTGCGTACGGCCCAGTACATCACTGGGGCCAAGCTTCCTGCCATCCAGGACCTCTATACCAGGCGGTGTCAGAGGAAAGCCCTCAAAATTGTCAAAGACTCCAGCCACCCCAGTCATAGACTGTTCTCTCTGCTACCGCACGGCAAGCGGTACCGGAGTGCCAAGTCTAGGTGCAAAAGACTTCTCAACAGCTTCTACCCCCAAGCCATAAGACTCCTGAACAGCTAATCATGGCTACCCAGACTATTTGCACTGCCCCCCCCCACCCCATCCTTTTACGCTGCTGCTACTCTGTTAATTATTTATGCATAGTCACTTTAACTCTGCCCACATGTACATATTACTTCAACTACCTCAACTAGCCGGTGCCCCCGCACATTGACTCTGCACCGGTACCCCCCTGTATATATAGCCTCCCTACTGTTATTTTATTTGACTTCTGCTCTTTTTTTCTCAACACTTTTTTTGTTGTTGTTTTATTTTAACTTTTTTGTTAAAAATACATGCACTGTTGGTTAAGAGCTGTAAGTAAGCATTTCACTGTAATGTCTGCACCTGTTGTATTCGGCGCATGTGGCCAATAAAATTTGATTTGATTTGAAGATGTCTCAAGGTTTGAGGGAGTGTGCAATTGGCATGCTGACTGCAGGAATATCCACCAGAGCTGTTGACAGAGAATTGAATGTTCATTTCTCTACCATAAACCGACTCCAACGCCATCTTAAAGAATTTGGCAGTACGTCCAACCGGCATCACAACCGCAGACCACGTGTAACCACGCCCAGGACCTCCACATCCAGCTTCTTCACCTGTGGGATCGTCTGAGACCAGCCACCCGGGACAGCTGATGAAACGGAGGAGTATTTCTGTCTGTAATAAAACCCTTTTGTCGAGGAAAAACGTATTCTGATTGGCTGGGCCTGGCCCCCCAGTGGCTGCGCCCCTGTCCAGTCATGTGACATCCATAGATTAGGGCCTAATGAATTTATTTCAATTGACTGATTTCCTTATATGAACTGTAACTCAGTAAAATAGTTTAAATTGTTGCATGTTGTGCTTATATTTTTGTTCAGTAAAAGTAGGTTTTATTAGGGAATGAAGTGATCTCTCTGGCAGGTGTAAGGCTTTCTCCTGGTTGACTTACTGCACTAGAAACATAATGACTGCATCCCAAATGGCACCCTATTTCCTATCGTCAGTAGTGCACTATATAGGAAATAGGGCGCCATTTGGGACAGAGACATATAACAAGATGACTGGGGATATCTGCAGGTCCACACTTGGCTGAATTATAGTGATCCAGCTGGCCCAAATGGCACCCTATTTCCTATGCGCCCCTGGTCATAATTAGTGCACTATGTAAGGAATAGGGTGCTGTTTGGGATACAGCCATAATGATCCATCTGAGTAAGCATGAGCATGAACATCTAATGGTGCCGGAGAAGATGGCTGCCGTTTTACGGGCTCCTAACCAATTGTGCTATTGTGTGTTTTTTTTCACGTTATTTGTAACTTATTTTGTACATAATGTTTCTGTCACCGAAAAGAGCTTCTGGATATCAGGACAGCGATTACATACCACATACTGGATGAAAGATTTTTTTTCTTTAACGAGTCGGGCGCGAAGGATTTACTTCAGACACCCGACAAGGCCCAAATCCCCGTCATTCGCAGGAGAAAAAGACGGAG
>NC_059227.1:3699814-3702314 GCF_020615455.1 Coregonus clupeaformis
TTATACCTGGAGTACTTCTCCTGTCTTATCCAGTGTCCTGTGTGAATTTAAGTATGCTCTCTCTAATTCTCTCGTTCTCTCTTTCTCTCTGAGAACCTGAGCCCTAGGACCATACGTCAGGACTACCGGGCATGCTGACACCTTGCTGTCCCCAGTCCGCCTGGCCTTGCTGCTATTCCAGTTTCAACTGTTCTGCCTGCGGTTACGAAACCCCTACCTGTCCCAGACCTGCTGTTTTCAACTCTTAATGATCGGCTATGAAAAGCCAACTGAGAGACCTGAGCCCTAGGACCATACGTCGGGACTACCGGCCGTGGTGACTCCTTGCTGTCCCCAGTCCGCCTGGCCTTGCTGCTATTCCAGTTTCAACTGTTCTGCCTGCGGTTATGGAACCCCTACCTGTCCCAGACCTGCTGTTTTCAACTCTTAATGATCGGCTATGAAAAGCCAACTGAGATTTATTCCTGATTATTATTTGACCATGCTTGTCACTTATGAACATTTTTGAACATCTTGGCATGGTTCTGTTATAATCTCCACCCGGCACAGCCAGAAGAGGACTGGCCACCCCTCATAGCCTGGTTCCTCTCTAGGTTTCTTCCTAGGTTTTGGCCTTTCTAGGGAGTTTTTCCTAGCCACCGTGCTTCTACACCTGCATTACTAGCTGTTTGGGGTTTTAGGCTGGGTTTCTGTACAGCACTTCGAGATATTAGCTGATGTACGAAGGGCTATATAAAATAAAATTGAAATTGAAAGAGAGAGAGCGAGAGAGAGAGAGAGAGAAAGAGGGGTGAGAGAGGGGGGAGAGAGAGAGTGAGAGAGAGAGAAAAGAGAGAGAGAGAGAGAGAGAGAGAGAGAGAGCGAGAGAGAGAGAGAGAGAGAGAGTGGTAGAGAGAGAGCGAGAGAAGTGGGAGAGAGAGAGAGAGAGAGGGAGAGGGTAGAGAGAGAGAGAGGGGGGAGAGAGAGGAGAGAGAGAGAGGGGGGAGAGAGAGGGTAGAGAGAGAGAGAGAGAGTGGGGGAAGAGAGAGAGTGAGAGAGAGGTGGGAGAGAGAGAGAGGGTGGAGAGAGAGCGAGAGAGAGAGGGGGGGAGAGGGGGAGAGAGAGGGAGAGGGGGCGAGAGAGAGCGAGGGGGGAGAGAGAGAGAGCGAGGGGGGGAGAGCGAGAGGAGAGAGAGAGAGAGAGAGAGAGAGAGAGAGAGAGAGAGAGAGAGAGAGAGAGAGAGAGAGAGAGAGAGAGACAGAGAGAGAGAGAGAGAGAGAGAGAGAGAGAGAGAGAGAGAGAGAGAAGGATAGAGAGAGAGAGAGACAGAGAGAGAGAGGGGGGAGAGAGAGAGAGCGAGGGGGGGAGAGCGAGAGGGGAGAGAGAGAGAGAGAGAGAGAGAGAGAAAGAGAGAGAACGATAGAGAGAGAGAGGATAAACCCTTTCATACACAGGAATGGAGGAGTCAGGGGAGAGTTGGGGTGGATCAAGGTGTTTAGCTAAACATCATAGAGAGAAAAGAGATTCTGAGGAATGGAGAGGTCAGGGGAGGGGGGTGAAGTATGAAGAATGTATGCACTCACTAACTGTAAGTCGCTCTGGATAAGAGCGTCTGCCAAATGATTAAAATGTAAATGTAAGATATTTAACTAAACACCATAGAAAGAGAAGAGATTCTGTTTGAGATTCAAATCAAATCAAATCAAATCAAATCAAATTTTATTGGTCACATGCGCCGAATACAACAAGTGCAGACATTACAGTGAAATGCTTACTTACAGCCCTTAACCAACAGTGCGTTTATTTTAAACAAAAAAAGTAAGAATAAAACAACAACAAAAAAAAAAAAGTGTTGAGAAAAACAAAGAGCAGAAGTAAAATAAAGTGACAGTAGGGAGGCTATATATACAGGGGGGTAACGGTGCAGAGTCAATGTGCGGGGGCACCGGCTAGTTGAGGTAGTTGAGGTAATATGTACATGTGGGTAGAGTTAAAGTGACTATGCATAAATACTTAACAGAGTAGCAGCAGCGTAAAAGGATGGGGTGGGGGGGCAGTGCAAATAGTCCGGGTAGCCATGATTAGCTGTTCAGGAGTCTTATGGCTTGTGGGTAGAAGCTGTTGAGAAGTCTTTTGGACCTAGACTTGGCACTCCGGGTACCGCTTGCGTCGCGGTAGCAGAGAGAACAGTCTATGACTAGGGTGGCTGGAGTCTTTGACAATTTTGAGGGCCTTCCTCTGACACCGCCTGGTATAGAGGTCTTGGATGGCAGGGAGCTTTGCCCCAGTGATGTACTGGGCCGTACGCACTACCCTCTGTAGTGCCTTGCGGTCAGAGGCCAAGCAGTTGCCATACCAGGCGGTGATGCAACCAGTCAGGATGCTCTCGATGGTGCAGCTGTAGAATTTTTTTGAGGATCTGAGGACCCATGCCAAATCTTTTTAGTCTCCTGAGGGGGAATAGGCTTTGTCGTGCCCTCTTCACGACTGTCTTGGTGTGCTTGGACCATGATAGTTCGTT
>NC_059227.1:3707314-3747314 GCF_020615455.1 Coregonus clupeaformis
GAATTTAAAATTAAATTATTTGTTGGCATTAATGTCACCCCCATAACTAGTGCTCTGGAGAAGCAGCTGAGCTCCATGGACCAACATTACCGCCACAACATGGCCGTCACCAGGAGGGAGATGGAGCGCACCCAGGGCTGCTGCAACACCCTTACTGAGCTGGACAGGAGACTGACCACCGTGGAGGGGAAGTTTAACACCACAGCACAAGGCTATGACGTCATCAGAGAACGCCTGGACAAGGAGCTGGGTGGGGGGTCGGGTGGAGGAGGAGGAGGAGCGAGGACGAAGGTGACGGAGGAGAAGCTGAACGGTAGACTGAGGGAGGTGGAGAGGAGGTTGAACAACACGGTGAGGAAGACAGAGCAGAAGTTTACCAACACAGGAAACAACATGAAGGACAACCTGCAGAGAGAGGTCACCACCATCCGCAACATGGTCCTCAGCCACATGGACGACCACGGGTACAGGATAGGCAAGGTAGATAGATCAGCTCTACGCATAGGCCTACATTAAAAACATATGTTGGATCGGGATAAGGCCCTGCGACAGACTAGTGTCCTGTCCAGGGGGTGTACTGGTACATCAAGCTGCCTCACTACAGAAACAGGAGATAGACTAGTGTCCTGTCCAGGGGGTGTACTGTACATCAAGCTGCCTCACTACATAAACAGGAGATAGGCTAGTGTCCTGTCCAGGGGGTGTACTGGTACATCAAGCTGTCTCACTACAGAAACAGGAGATAGACTAGTGTCCTGTCCAGGGGGTGTACTGTACATCAAGCTGCCTCACTACAGAAACAGGAGATAGACTAGTGTCCTGTCCAGGGGGTGTACTGGTACATCAAGCTGCCTCACTACAGAAACAGGAGATAGACTAGTGTCCTGTCCAGGGGGTGTACTGGTACATCAAGCTGCCTCACTACAGTAACAGGAGATAGACTAGTGTCCTGTCCAGGGGGTGTACTGTACATCAAGCTGCCTCACTACAGAAACAGGAGATAGACTAGTGTCCTGTCCAGGGGGTGTACTGTACATCAAGCTGCCTCACTACAGAAACAGGAGATAGACTAGTGTCCTGTCCAGGGGGTGTACTGGTACATCAAGCTGCCTCACTACAGAAACAGGAGATAGACTAGTGTCCTGTCCAGGGGGTGTACTGTACATCAAGCTGCCTCACTACAGAAACAGGAGATAGACTAGTGTCCTGTCCAGGGGGTGTACTTGTACAACAAGCTGCCTCACTACAGAAACAGGAGATAGACTAGTGTCCTGTCCAGGGGGTGTACTGTACATCAAGCTGCCTCACTACAGAAACAGGAGATAGACTAGTGTCCTGTCCAGGGGGTGTACTGGTACATCAAGCTGTCTCACTACAGAAACAGGGAGATAGACTAGTGTCCTGTCCAGGGGGTGTACTGTACATCAAGCTGCCTCACTACAGAAACAGGAGATAGACTAGTGTCCTGTCCAGGGGGTGTACTGGTACATCAAGCTGCCTCACTACATAAACAGGAGATAGGCTAGTGTCCTGTCCAGGGGGTGTACTGGTACATCAAGCTGTCTCACTACAGAAACAGGAGATAGACTAGTGTCCTGTCCAGGGGGTGTACTGTACATCAAGCTGCCTCACTACAGAAACAGGAGATAGACTAGTGTCCTGTCCAGGGGGTGTACTTGTACAACAAGCTGCCTCACTACAGAAACAGGAGATAGACTAGTGTCCTGTCCAGGGGGTGTACTGGTACATCAAGCTGCCTCACTACAGAAACAGGAGATAGACTAGTGCCCTGTCCAGGGGGTGTACTGTACATCAAGCTGCCTCACTACAGTAACAGGAGATAGACTAGTGTCCTGTCCAGGGGGTGTACTGTACATCAAGCTGCCTCACTACAGAAACAGGAGATAGACTAGTGTCCTGTCCAGGGGGTGTACTGTACATCATGCTGCCTCACTACAGAAACAGGAGATAGACTAGTGTCCTGTCCAGGGGGTGTACTGGTACATCAAGCTGCCTCACTAGAGAAACAGGAGATAGACTAGTGTCCTGTCCAGGGGGTGTACTGGTAGATCAAGCTGCCTCACTACAGAAACAGGAGATAGACTAGTGTCCTGTCCAGGGGGTGTACTGGTAGATCAAGCTGCCTCACTACAGAAACAGGAGATAGACTAGTGTCCTGTCCAGGGAGGTGTACTGGTACATCAATCTGATAGACTCCTGTCCTTTGGGCTACCTACTTACTTACTTACTACTCCTTTATTCATTCAAGGTGGAGCTGGACCTCACAGTTCTGACGGACACGGTTACCGACCACAGCCGACGTCTGGGTCAACTAGAGAACACAACAAACTTTATCGACGCCAAACTGTCGTCGACAGCGGACATGTGCTCCGAGACCTGCGGCCCCAATGGGAAGGGCCGTAAGACAGAAGACACGGTCAAGACCCTGGAGTGGAGGGTAGAGGCCAACGAGGAGGACATCCAGAAGTTTGATACCAGACTCATGGACCTGTCGCTGACCGGTGACTCTATGATAGACAGAGTGGTGAATCTCAGCAACGACATCAAGAAGATCAAAGGGTCGACGGGGGAGCGCTTCAACCAGGTAGTCACGGAGGTGGAGACGCTGAGGCGGAGCGTGGATGACTGCTCCGTCTGTAGCTCAGTAGAGAAAGACCTGCAGTCGTTCACCAACAGCACCAACAGCGCCCTCGGGAGGTGCCAAGCGGAACTGACCAACCTGCGCAACAGGTTTGATTATTTGTTTTGTGTGTGTGTGTGTGTGTTTGTGTATTTATTGAATAGCAAAGTAAAATGCACAGTGTTTCACCACATTAACAGCCACCGTCTTTACTCTCTACAGGTTTGAATCTGAGGAGTCCTCCTGCTCCCAGCAGTGCTCCAACCTGCAGGCAAATTACATCAATGAAAAGCCATTCTTGTGACGATGTGTTTGTGTTTACCAATCTGTAGCTGTATCTGTCGTGCGTGAATATAGCTGCGTGTGTTTGTTATCTAAAAGGAAGGGGTGTGGAGGCTGAGGGAGGAAGTGGAGGAGTGTACAGGGAAGTGTGACACCGGCCTGACGGACCTAAAGAAAAACCTAGACGGACGTACAACCCTCAACGAACGGTTGGGAACGGACCTGAAATCCATCCAGGGAGAACTGTCCAAGTTCACCATCAGGTAAATATTGTCCGTCATCCCAAATGGTACCCTTGTTCCATATTTAGTGCACTATTTTTGGTCTCTACGGGCTGCATCAAAAGTAGCGCACTATAAAGAAAATAGGGTCCCATTGTAAAACACTCAAGACAAGATGATCTGCTTTATTATTAGATATTATATTATTAGCTATAACCACCACTGTTGTACAGGTTCACTACCCTGAATGACTCTGTGAAGGGGCTGGGTCGCACAGTCCAGGGGCACGGGAACGCCCTCATAGACCTGGGCTCTACCAAGGATAACATCATGTCCGAGGTCAGATATACTTTTATTGTCTGTTCTTCACAGAAAGTGTACTGCGTTTGCAGACAGACAATTCCCACTGGGCACGAAACTTGTTGTTTCAACGTAATATGTTAAAGTGTTGTGACGTGGAATCTACGTGGAAAATACATTGGATTTTGAAAAACGTAATCAACTTTTGTTTAGAGGGTGAAATTTCAACCACAGGATTAGGTCATCATGGTAACCAATTTTAAACATAGACAAACCTTGTATAAAATATGTTGAATTTGTACCTCTGAAACAACGTCAGATCTTCAGCGTTATATCCACTATCATTAAAAATACTATAGGCAGGACAGCACCTCCTACTGGAGAGTTTCTCTATCTACAGCTGATCTTTGGTCTCCCAGCCAGGGTTTTAACCAAGCCCAGCTTTTGTCACTGACTTCTACCAATGTGCTATCGTGAGAATGGTTATTGAGAGATCTCTTGATAGCTAAATAGATTCACTGTTGCTATCGAAGTCATTCAAAGGGTAGGTTTAACAGAGCAAATCAAATGTACCCATACTCTATAAGTCATATATCATCGATGATACTATTTAGGCCTAAATAGCATTTGCAAAGTCATCAACAGCAATTGTTTTAATTCAACCCAGAATTCAACTAGACAATACAAATAGACCTATAGCAGTGGTCACCATTCCTAGTCCATCCCCCAAAATGTCTGTAAAAAACCCAACGATAAATAAAACCAAGCGTTCCTTTTTTTTTGTTTCTTTTTTTTTGTTGTTGCGATGTTGGCGGTAGGTGCACTTGATTCTGCAGCCTGGGAAGGCAAAGTGTTCCCATTTTGAACCAGTTCATGTGTCTGAAGGTAGTACTCTGCCTACCCGGCAGGCCCAGAGAGCAAATCAAGTCCACCTACAGGCAGTGGTGTAAATTACTTAAGTAAAAATACTTGAAAGTACTACTTAAGTAGTTTTTTGGGGGTATCTGTACTTTATTTTACTACTTATATTTTTGACAACTTTTACTTTTACTCCACTACATTCCTAAAGGAAATAATGTACTTTTTACTCCATACATTTTCCCTGACACCAAAAAGTACTCAAATAAATTTCAAATGCTCAGGCAGGACAGCAATATGGTCCAATTCACGCACCTATCAATATAATGCGTTGTTGTCCCTACTGCCTCTGATCTGGCGGGCTCACTAAACACAAATACTGTGTTTGTAAATGATGTCTGAGTGTTGGAGTGTGCCCCTGGCTGACCGTAAATTAAAAAAACAAGAAAATCGTGCCGTCTGGTTTGCTTAACATAAGGAATTGTATGTATAGTATTTACTTTAACTTTGTACTTTTACTCAAGTATGACAATTGAGTACTTTTTCCACAACTGTACTTAAGTACATTTAAAACCAGATACTTTTAGACTTTTACTCAAGTAGTATGTTACTGGGTGACTTTCACTTTTACTTGAGTCATTTTCTATTAAGGTATCTTTACTTTTACTCAAGCCTGACAACTGAGTGCTTTTTCCACCACTGCCTATAGGCGTACCGCTGGCCAATCAGATAGATCAGATCACTGTGTCTGCTCAGTTTCCTCGAGCCATAGACTGTAAAAAGAAGCCTTGAACGCACGGCAAAGTTGATACTGTGATTTTAAAAACCTTTAAAACCACGACTAGGCGAGAGACTCAACGAATACAGCAAAGAGCTGCTGTTTTTATCAGTAAGTTCCTGTTTAAGTTGTTATTCATCACTGTCAACACTTTGTTCAACACTTTTCTAAGCCATAAAATGCGCGTTCTAACTACTTCCACTCACGCTGCAACCGGCACGGCAGCTGGTTGTAGCTTGCACGTTGAATGTGGTCCTCTGTAGCTCAATTGGTAGAGCACGGCGCTTGTAACGCCAGGGTAGTGGGTTCGATCCCCCGCGACCACCCATATGTAAAAATGTATGCGCACATGACTGTAAGTCGCTTTGGATAAAAGCGTCTGCTAAATGGCATATTATTATAAGATAGCGTGCAAAGGTCGCAGGTCTGTGGAGATCTTCACAATTGCTGTAATAATATGTGCAGAATCTCAAACGGCATTGATCACTAGCACCATGTACTTTTGATGTAGTCTCAACCGGGGACGTCATTCACCCCAAAAATCTGAGGGTGCACAAAGTACGTGAGGATGGCTGGGGTGTGGTCCGGAGGGGTGCTCGGCCCCCTGTCCGGAAGTTGGAGAATTTAGCGGTTTCCTGCAATCTAGAACCATAATCATTTATTTCAATGTAAAACATATGTCTATTTTTCTGCATATCTAACCATACCTCTTGAGCTGTCTGTATCCTCCTGGCCATTCTATGTGCACCTCCCCAATTTTTCTCCCCAATTTTTCTCCCCAATTTCGATCTTGTCTCATTGCTGCAACTCCCCAGTGGGCTCAAGAGAGGCGAAGGTCGAGTCATGCGTCCTCCGAAACATGACCCGCCAAACCGCGCTTCTTAACACCCACCCACTTAACCCGGAAGCCAGCCGCACCAACGTGTCGGAGGAAACACCGTTGAACTGACGAAGTCAGCCTGCAGGCATCCAGCCCACCACAAGGAGTCGCTAGAGCGTGATGAGCCAAGTAAAGCACCCCCTAGCCAAACCCTCCCCTAACCCGGACGACGCTGGGCCAATTGTGCGCCGCCCTACGGGACTCCCGGTCACGGCCGGTTGTGACACAGCCTGCGATCGAACCCCGGTCAGTAGTGACGCCTCAAGCACTGCGATGCAGTGCCTTAGACCGCTGCGCCACTCGGGAGGTGAATGCTGTTTTTTTTTCATGCCCAATGCATTCGCCAAGTGGTCAAAACTATCGATAAAGGGTTTGTAGTGAGACCGCTTTGAAATAAATCTTAATCACTAAAGCGTTATTATTACAAGATCAAGTTTGGCAGCAAAACAGTGAGCAGACCTCCCGTTTTTTATCTATGTAGGCTACATTATTACATTATCACATTATTACATTATTACATTATTTTAGCCAGCTCCTGTTATTATTTTGGATAATAATACGAAATGCTCTGAGACCATTATATAATTATTATTATTATATTATGTGTGTTAAATAAAACTCCATGTAGGCTTTATGCATTTATGTTATTGCTTGTTTTTCGTTTAGTTTGATTAAAAAAACAAGCCTTTGGTAGGTTACCCTCACCCTGCTATAATCAACAGCAATGTGTCTGCCTTATCCTGGCCAGGCATTAGCCAGTAGCCAATGTGTCTGCCTTATCCTGGCCAGGCATTAGCCAGTAGCCAATGTGTCTGCCTTATCCTGGCCAGGCATTAGCCAGTAGCCAATGTGTCTGCCTTATCCTGGCCAGGCATTAGCCAGTAGCCAATGTGTCTGCCTTATCCTGGCCAGGCATTAGCCAGTAGCCAATGTGTCTGCCTTATCCTGGCCAGGCATTAGCCAGTAGCCAATGTGGTTATTGGCCAGGCATTAGCCAGTAGCCAATGTGTCTGCCTTATCCTGGCCAGGCATAGCAAGAATGTGTCTGCATTATCCTGGCCAGGCATTAGCCAGTAGCCAATGTGTCTGCCTTATCCTGGCCAGGCATTAGCCAGTAGCCAATGTGTCTGCCTTATCCTGGCCAGGCATTAGCCAGTAGCCAATGTGTCTGCCTTATCCTGGCCAGGCATTAGCCAGTAGCCAATGTGTCTGCCTTATCCTGGCCAGGCATTAGCCAGTAGCCAATCCATAAAAGGTTTGTAAATGATCTACTCATGAGCAGATAAAATATCGGCTCGCAGAGAAGCACGAGATTGAACTTCACTCAACTCTCTAGAGTTTTCCCCTTTAGTTAAACACTGTCAACGTTTCGCTCTCCTCTGGGAATTTTGCCCGAATCAACACAATATTAGAGCCACTTTCAGTGTAACATACCGAAACAAAATGAACAATGCAAGACTTAGTATGAAAAACGAACTGTGCAAGAGATTTTCTTGTAGGCAGCGCGCATTGGAGTAGCATTCTATTGCATTGACATGCACGATTCAGGCCCGTAGGTGCTCCATAACCAATCACAGCTGCAGTGGGCCTATACACAAATACCCATAGGCCATACAGTGCATTCGGAAAGTATTCAGACCCCTTCCCTTTTTCCACATTTTGTTACGTTACAGCCTTTTTCTAAAATGGATTAAATAAATGCTTTTCCTCCTCAATCTACACACCATACCCCATAATGACAAAGCAAAAAAAACAGTTTTTTATAAATTTTTACACATTTATAAAAAAAATAAAAAAACAGAAATACCTTTATATACGTAATGCCATATCGACGGTAAGCTTAGGCTATATCTTGCTTATTGAGAACGTGCCTCACACATAATAATATAACAATACAACTAATGGGAGAAGTGCAATGTGTAAAGGCCTCTATAGTCGTTGAAACAGGAAGTAGGGGAGCCGCAGTTACACTTATACTAGTTATGCAGGAGGCTTATTGGCCCTGTTGCCTCCTCATTCAACCTGGTCTCAGAGCATTTCGTATTAATATGTAAGTAACATTCAACCTGGTCTCAGAGCATTTCGTATTATTGTGTAAGTGACATTCAACCTGGTCTCAGAGCATTTCGTATTATTATGTAAGTAACATTCAACCTGGTCTCAGAGCATTTCGTATTATTATGTAAGTAACATTCAATCTGGTCTCAGAGCATTTCGTATTATAATGTAAGTAACATTCAACCTGGTCTCAGAGCATTCCGTATTATTATGTAAGTAAACCAAAACAGTACATTTATACTGAACAAAAATATAAACGCAACATGCAACAATTTCAACGATTTTACTGAGCTACGGTTCATATAAGGAAATCAGTCAGTTGAAATAAATTTGTCAGGCCCTAACCTATGGATTTCACATGACTGGGCAGGGGTGCACCCACTGGGGAGCCAAGCCCAGCCAAACAGAATTAGTTTTTCCCCACAAAAGGGCTTTGTTACAGACAGAAATACGTACTGCCAAATTCTCTAAAATGACGTTGGAGGTGGCTTATGGTAGAGAAATTAACACTAAATTCTCTGGCAACAGCTCTGATGGACATTCTTGCAGTCAGCATGCCAATTGCACGCTCCCTCAAAACTTGAGACATCTGTGGCATTGTGTTGTGTGACGAAACTGCACATTTTAGTGGCCTTTTATTGTCCCCAGCACAAGATGCACCTGTGTAATGATCATGCTGTTTAATCAGCTTCTTGATATGCCACATCTGGTCAGGTGGATGGATTATATTGTCAAAGGAGAAATGCTAACTAACAGGGATGTAAAGAAATGTGTGCAGAAAATTGGAAAGAAATAAGCTTTTTGTGGGTATGGAACATGTCTGGGATCTTTTATTTCAGCTCATGGGACCAACGCTTTACATGTTTATTGCCCTTTCGGACTACCACCAGCTATTGCACTCATACAGAAAATACACTGAAAATAAAGGGAACACTTAAACAACACAATGGAATAGACAACAGGTGGAAATTATAGGCAATTAGCAAGACATTGCTATTGCACTCATACAGAAAATATAATAAATATTTCTGACTCACCTATACCGCACATAGATTGTTTTTTGTTAAAATAGAGCCCTTAGATGACAACTAAACCATTGGAATTTCGTTCTGCTTTTAGATGGTTGAAAGCATAGGGATAACACATTGGGAATTCAACAAACTTCTGGCTGTCTTTTTGAGTGGGTAAATAAAGGTTGAAATCTCATTGATCAACGTCTCAACCAAATATTACCCAAATGTCCATGTTGAAATGAGCGGGTGTGGCCAGTGGGTTACATCAGATATATAGTCATGACATACACATGTAGCTCCCCCCATAGATTTTATAGATTCACATCTCCATTACCATGGACTGTGCATTCGGAAAGTATTCAGACCCCTTCCCTTTTTCCACATTTTGTTACGTTACAGCTTTATTCTAAAATTGATAAAATATTTTTTTCCCTCATCAATCTATACACTATACCACATTTTTACAAATGTATTTAAAAGAAAAAACTGAAATTCCTTTGCTATGAGACCGAAATTGAGCTCAGGCGCATCCTGTTTCCATTTATCATCCTTGAGATGTTTCTACAACTTGATTGGAGTCCACCTGTGGTAAATTCAATTGATTGGACATGATTTGGAAAGGCACACACCTGTCTATTTAAGGTCCCACAGTTGACAGTGCATGTCAGAGCAAAAACCAAGCCATGAGGTCGAAGGAATTGTCCGTAGAGCTCCGAGACAGGATTGTGTCAAGGCACAGATCTGGGGAAGGGTACCACAAAATGTCTGCAGCATTGAAGGTCCCCAAGAACACAGTGGCCTCCATCATTCTTAAATGGAAGGAGTTTGGAACCACCAAGACTCTTCCACGAGCTGGCCGTCAAGCCAAACTGAGCAATCGGGGGAGAAGGGCCTTAGTCAGGGAGGTGACCAAGAACCCGATGGTCACTCAGCTCCAGAGTTCCTCTGTGGAGATGGGAGAACCTTCCAGAAGGACAACCACCTCTGCAGCACTCCACCAATCAGGCCTTTATGGTAGAGTGGCCAGACGGAAGCCAATCCTCAGTAAAAGGCACATGACAGCCCACTTGGAGTTTGCCAAAAGGCACCTAAAGGACTAACAGACCATGCGAAACAAGATTCTCTGGTCTGATGAAACCAAGATTGAACTCTTTGGCCTGAATGCCAAGCGTCACGTCTGGAGGAAACCTGGCACCATCCCTACGGTGAAGCATCGTGGTGGCAGCATCATGCTGTGGGGATGTTTTTCAGTGGCAGGGACTGGGAGACTAGTCAGGATCGAGGGAAAGATGAACAGAGCAAAGTACAGAGAGATCCTTGATAAAAAAAACGGCTCCAGAGCGCTCAGGACCTCAGACGGGGGCGAAGGTTCACCTTCCAACAGGTTAACAACCCTAAGCATACAGCCAAGACAACGCAGGAATGGCTTCAAGACAAGTGTCTAAATGTCCTTGAGTGGCCCAGCCAGAGCCCGGACTTGAACCCAATCAAACATCTCTGGAGAGACCTGAAAATAGCTGTGCAGCGACGCTCCCCATCCAACCTGACTGAGTTTGAGAGGATCTGCAGAGAAGAACAGGACAAATACAGGTGTGCCAAGCTTGTAGGGTCAAGAAGACTGAAGGCTGTAATCGCTGCCAAAGGTGCTTCAACAAAGTACTGATTAAAGGGTCTGAATACTTACGTAAATGTCATATTTTAATTTTTTGTAAAATTTGCAAAATAATCTAAACATGTTTTAGCTTTTTCATTATGTGTTATTTTGTGTAGATTGAGTGGAGAAAAAAAAACAATTTCATCAATTTTAGAATAAGGCTGTAACATAACAAAATGTGGAAAACATCAAGGGTTCTGAATAATTTCCGAATGCACAGTAAATTAAAGTTGTCTAAGTTTATACAGTACATGTAACTGCCAGAATAAAGGAAACACTTTAGTAAATGAGGGATTTATATTGCACAGTTATATTTCACAGTTCTGTATTGCACGCTCCATAATGAATCACTGTCAACCTCTCCGTCCCCAAGTTGGACAAGGTGCAGACAGAGCTGGACGAGCACATCGAGGACACCAGGGGGCGCTTCACTGACCTGGGCCGGGAGATAAAGACCATCACCAGTAACTACGTGACGGAGATAGGGGAGTGTCGTCGGTCTGGGGACGGGCTGGACAAGAGGCTGTCCAAGATGGAGGAGGTCTGTGGTCGGCTGGATGGTGTCTCCAACAGCCTGGCCAAGATCAAGGTAGTGAATCTCTTTTGAATTTGTATCCTTTTTGGTGGCTTTTTTCATTTTCATTTGTGTTTTGTGCAGTGTCCTTGGATTTCTTGAAATTGTATGATGATGATGATGATGATGATGATGATGATGATGAGTCTTCTTCTTTTTTATTATTATAAAGGAGGGGCTGAACAGACATGTGTCAGGGCTGTGGAACTGTGTCAACACGCTCAACTCTACGGTCATCTTCCACGACGAGTCCATCGACAACATCCAGCATGTCCAGCTTCCAGACGTCCACTCTGACATCAACAGGCTCAACACCTCTGTCCTCGACGTCCTCAAGGGGTTCTACAGCTTTAAACAACAGGACTTTGTCGGTGAGTGGAGTGAAGTGAAGGGA
This sequence comes from Coregonus clupeaformis, assembly GCF_020615455.1. Taxonomy (NCBI): domain Eukaryota; kingdom Metazoa; phylum Chordata; class Actinopteri; order Salmoniformes; family Salmonidae; genus Coregonus; species Coregonus clupeaformis. The sequence continues at coordinate 3,718,968 of NC_059227.1, forward strand.
GAGTGCAATGTTCAAAACTAAATCACCTTTTGGTCACTTTAAACCAAGTCATTGAGTTGATTGTTGCTGAAATTAAATGCTCTAAAGCACATCCATGTCCAAGTCACATGAGATGAGAGATGAGATTGTACTTCGTCAATCTTCAAACAACAGGACTGTCGACTGAAGTAAAGTGATGTGAAAGTGCACGTCCAAGGTCCAAGCCACATGACATGAGAGATGATATTACATTGTATTTTATTAAGGGGAAATTATTTTGTCACCATACAGCAGACATAGTAAGACAGGACTTTGTCGGTGAGTGTACTGAAGGGACGTGAAGTGCAATGTGCCAAATTGTTGGGCGAAATGACCTTTTAGTAACTTCAAAGCCAAGTCATTGAGTTGATGACAATTTTCCCCTCAGAGACAATAAATCCTGTATCCTATCCTATTTCAGTTGATTTGGACTTAGTGAGTGAAGTTAAGTGCACGTCTAAGATACACTACATGACCAAAAGTATGTGGACAACTGCTCCCGAACATCTCATTCCAAAACCATGGGCATTAATATTGAGTTGGTGGTCCCCCCCCTTTGCTGCTATAACAGCCTCCACTCTTTTGGGAAGGCTTTCCACTAGAACATTGCTGTGGGGACTTGCTTCCATTCAGCCACAAGAGCATTAGTGAGGTCTGGCACTGATGTTGGGTGATTAGGCCTGGCTCGTTAGTCGGCGTTCCAATTCATCCCAAAGGTGTTTGATGGGGTTGAGGTCAGGGCTCTGTGCAGGCCAGTCAAGTTCTTCCATGCCGATCTCGACAAACCATTTCTGTATGGACCTCGCTTTGTGCACAGGGGGGAAGGGCCTTGGTCACCTCCCAGTCATGCTGAAACAAGGAAAGGCCCTTCCCCAAACTGTTGCCACAAAGTTGGAAGCACATAATTGTCTAGAATGTCATTGTATGCTGTAGCGTTAAGATTTCCTTTCACTGGAACTAAGGGGCATAGCCCAAGCCATGAAAAACAGCCCCAGACCATTATTCCTCCTCCAACAAACTTTACTTTTGGCACTATGCATTTGGGCAAGTAGCATTCTCCTGGCATCTGTCAAACCCAGATTAATCCGTCGGACTGCCAGATGGTAAAGCGTGATTCCTACCTCCAGAGAATACGTTTCCACTGCTCCAGAGTCCAATGGTGGCGAGCTTTACACCACTCCAGCCGACGCTTGGCATTACGCATGATGATCTTAGGCTTGTGTGCGGCTGCTCGGCCATGGAAACCCATTTCATTAAGCTCCTGACGAACAGTTATTGCGCTGACGTTGCTTCCAAAGGCAGTTTGGAACTCGGTAGTGAGTGTTGCAAGCAAGGACAGACGATTTTTACATGCTACGCGCTTCAGCACTCGGCGGTCCCGTTCTGTGAGCTTGTGTGGCCTACCACTTTGCGGCTGAGCCGTTGTTGCTCCTAGATGTTTCCACTTGACAATAACATACATTTGACGAACTGACTTGTTGGAAAGGTAGCATCCTATGACGGTGCCATTTTGAAAGTCACTGAGCTCTTCAATAAGGCCATTCTAATGCCAATGTTTGTCTATGGAGATTGCATGGCTGTGTGCTCGATTTTATACACTTGTCAGCAACGGCTGAAATAGCCGCATCCACTCATTTGAAGGGGTGTCCACATACTTTTGTATATATAGTGTACATATGGGAATGTCCAAGCCACATTGCAATAATGCAGAATTTAGAGATATCATTACTGAGTCTAACGGGGGGTCAGCGTGATGGTCAGGTATTTCTGTTGGTGAGTGAAATGCAGTAGTGTAGTTCTCTTTTAAAACCACATAGCAGAGAAAGCAGAATACCAGAGATATCATGACTGAGTCCAAGGGAGGTTGATGGTCAAGGTCAGGTTGAACGGAATGTTACCAGAAATAAAGCCAGTATGTGTCCGGGAGTTATTAACTGTCCTCCTCAGTCACTTCAACTTTCTGCTCCGGTGTGTATCTTGCCCGAGTAGACTATTTTTAAGTAGAGAGTGTAGCTTGTCCTTGGACCATGGTCTGTGGTGTGTCTTGCCAAATAGTTTTCTAGGCATGTGGTTTATCTCACTAAGTAGACTCATAACTTAAGTAAAGAGTGCTTCTGTCTTCTAGCTGTTCTGGTTTCTGGTGAATGATCTCTTGACGTTTTGTATTGAATATCAAGGCATTAACTGTGCAGTGCTATGCGCAAATACAAATTTTGTATTAAAGTATCAACAACAAAACTATAAAAAGGTACATTTTCGAAGAGAAAATGTGTGTGCTTGCGTCAGCTGTCCAAAAATAGCACACCCTTTGTTCCATGTGTAAGGTTCGCCTGGGCTGCCCGGTCTGAGGGGAGAGAGGGGCTACACTGGACTCCCAGGGCCAAAGGGACCCCAAGGAGGAGAAGGGCCCCAAGGCAAACCTGGCAAGGAGGGGCCCCTGGGACCTCCAGGTAAAACAAACACACAGTTGATCTTCTCAAAGTGATGCAGAAGCTTTGGAAAGGTCTCAATAAACACTAGTGATACTGACATGTGCAGAGTGCAGGGTTTTATTTTCTCTCAAATCAAGGTATAATAACCATGACATTACTATCGATTTTAATTCTAAAATGAAATAGAGCAGCGGAATATGCAGTGTTTACCGTGAACGCAGTCTCCACTAAAGCAGGAGTATTTCCTTTAAATTTCATTCACGCTGTAAAGCTGAACTTCTGCGATGTGGTTTGAATAGAGCCCTAAATCACTGTTGTGTTATTTAATGATATATTTTCATCTTTCATCCCAGGTCTGAGAGGAGAAGAAGGTATGTTATAATGTATCTATTTATTAATAATGTTAACATTGATCTGAGTCATTACTCTCTCATCTGCCCTCACTTGAATCCCACACCAATCCTGAATTACACCATTTATGTTTGTTAGCGTTTCATGTATGTTTGTACTCTGTGTATGTACTGCATGTGCTGTACTGCATGTTCTGTATGTACTGCATGTGCTGTATGTGCTGTATGTACTGTATGTTCTGTATGTGCTGTACTGTCTGTTCTGTATGTTCTGTATGTGCTGTATGTGCTGTATGTGCTGTACTCTATGTACTGTGCTGTTCTGTATGTGCTGTGTACTGTACGTACTGTAGCCTTTTAAGTACCTTTTAGGTACTTTAAGTCATCCTCTGCTGTATTGCATCTACATAGGCTATGCTTTAACTAACGCCACCAATGTGAAGGCCTATTGTGTTATGATACATCAACATTTCTAAACACACCTCTCTCCCCTGAAACCAGTAAACACACCTCTCTCCCCTGAAACCAGTAAACACACCTCTCTCCCCTGATACCAGATCCAACAGGATAAACACACCTCTCTCCCCTGAAACCAGTAAACACACCTCTCTCCCCTGAAACCAGTAAACACACCTCTCTCCCCTGAAACCAGTAAACACACCTCTCTCCCCTGATACCAGATCCAACAGGATAAACACAACTCTCTCCCAATTAAACCAGTAAACACACCTCTCTCCCCTGAAACCAGTAAACACACCTCTCTCCCCTGAAACCAGTAAACACACCTCTCTCCCCTGAAACCAGTAAACACACCTCTCTCCCCTGATACCAGATCCAACAGGATAAACACAACTCTCTCCCAATTAAACCAGTAAACACACCTCTCTCCCCTGAAACCAGTAAACACACCTCTCTCCCCTGAAACCAGTAAACAATTTCCCCTGAAACCAGTAAACACACCTCTCTCCCCTGATACCAGATCTAACAGGATAAACACACCTCTCTCCCCTGATACCAGATCCAACAGGATAAACACACCTCTCTCCCCTTAAACCAGTAAACACACCTCTCTCCCCTGATACCAGATCCAACAGGATAAACACACCTCTCTCCCCATTAAACCAGTAAACACACCTCTCTCCCCTGATACCAGATCCAACAGGATAAACACACCTCTCTCCCCATTAAACCAGTAAACACACCTCTCTCCCCTGATACCAGATCCAACAGGATAAACACACCTCTCTCCCCATTAAACCAGTAAACACACCTCTCTCCCCTGATACCAGATCCAACAGGATAAACACACCTCTCTCCCCTGATACCAGATCCAACAGGATAAACACACCTCTCTCCCCTGATACCAGTAAACACACCTCTCTCCCCTGATACCAGATCTAACAGGATAAACACACCTCTCTCCCCTGATACAGTAAACACCTCTCTCCCTGATACCAGTAAACACACCTCTCTCCCTGATACCAGATCCAACAGGATAAACACACCTCTCTCCCCTGATACCAGTAAACACACCTCTCTCCCCTGATACCAGTAAACACACCTCTCTCCCCTGATACCAGTAAACACACCTCTCTCCCCTGATACCAGATCCAACAGGATAAACACACCTCTCTCCCCATTAAACCAGTAAACACACCTCTCTCCCCTGAAACCAGTAAACACACCTCTCTCCCCTGATACCAGATCCAACAGGATAAACACACCTCTCTCCCCTGATACCAGATCCAACAGGATAAACACACCTCTCTCCCCTGAAACCAGATCCAACAGGATAAACACACCTCTCTCCCCTGATACCAGTAAACACACCTCTCTCCCCTGATACCAGATCCAACAGGATAAAAACACCTCTCTCCCCTGATACCAGATCCAACAGGATAAACACACCTCTCTCCCCTGATACCAGTAAACACACCTCTCTCCCCTGATACCAGATCCAACAGGATAAACACACCTCTCTCCCCTGATACCAGTAAACACACCTCTCTCCCCTGATACCAGATCCAACAGGATAAACACACCTCTCTCCCCTGATACCAGTAAACACACCTCTCTCCCCTGATACCAGTAAACACACCTCTCTCCCTGATACCAGATCCACAGATAAACACACCTCTCTCCCCTGATACCAGATCCAACAGGATAAAAACACCTCTCTCCCCTGATACCAGTAAACACACCTCTCTCCCCATTAAACCAGTAAACACACCTCTCTCCCCTGAAACCAGTAAACACACCTCTCTCCCCTGATACCAGTAAACACACATCTCTCCCCTGATACCAGATCTAACAGGATAAACACACCTCTCTCCCCATTAAACCAGTAAACACACCTCTCTCCCCTGAAACCAGTAAACACATCTCTCTCCCCTGATACCAGATCCAACAGGATAAACACACCTCTCTCTCCTTAAACCAGTAAACACACCTCTCTCCCCTTAAACCAGTAAACACACCTCTCTCCCCTGATACCAGTAAACACACCTCTCTCCCCTGATACCAGTAAACACACCTCTCTCCCCTGATACCAGTAAACACACCTCTCTCCCCTGATACCAGTAAACACACCTCTCTCCCCTGATACCAGATCCAACAGGATAAACACACCTCTCTCCCCTGATACCAGATCCAACAGGATAAACACACCTCTCTCCCCTGATACCAGATCCAACAGGATAAACACACCTCTCTCCCCTGATACCAGATCCAACAGGATAAACACACCTCTCCCCTGATACCAGTAAACACACCTCTCTCCCCTGATACCAGATCCAACAGGATAAACACACCTCTCTCCCCTGATACCAGTAAACACACTCTCCCTGAAACCAGTAAACACACCTCTCTCCCCTGATACCAGATCCAACAGGATAAACACACCTCTCTCCCCTTAAACCAGTAAACACACCTCTCTCTCCCTGATACCAGATCCAACAGGATAAACACACCTCTCTCCCGATACAGTAAACACATCTCTCCCCTGATACCAGATCCAACAGGATAAAAACACCTCTCTCCCCTGATACCAGTAAACACACCTCTCTCCCCTGAAACCAGTAAACACACCTCTCTCCCCTGATACCAGTAAACACACCTCTCTCCCCTGATACCAGATCCAACAGGATAAAAACACCTCTCTCCCCTGATACCAGATCCAACAGGATAAACACACCTCTCTCCCCTGATACCAGTAAACACACATCTCTCCCCTGATACCAGATCCAACAGGATAAACACACCTCTCTCTCCTTAAACCAGTAAACACACCTCTCTCCCCTTAAACCAGTAAACACACCTCTCTCCCCTGATACCAGATCCAACAGGATAAACACACCTCTCTCCCCTGATACCAGATCCAACAGGATAAACACACCTCTCTCTCCTTAAACCAGTAAACACACCTCTCTCTCCTTAAACCAGTAAACACACCTCTCTCCCCTTAAACCAGTAAACACACCTCTCTCCCCTGATACCAGATCCAACAGGATAAACACACCTCTCTCTCCTTAAACCAGTAAACACACCTCTCTCCCCTTAAACCAGTAAACACACCTCTCTCTCCTTAAACCAGTAAACACACCTCTCTCCCCTTAAACCAGTAAACACACCTCTCTCCCCTGATACCAGATCCAACAGGATAAACACACCTCTCTCCCCTTAAACCAGTAAACACACCTCTCTCCCTTAAACCAGTAAACACACCTCTCTCCCTTAAACCAGTAAACACACCTCTCTCCCCTGATACCAGATCCAACAGGATAAACACACCTCTCTCTCCTTAAACCAGTAAACACACCTCTCTCCCCTGATACCAGTAAACACACCTCTCTCCCCTGATACCAGTAAACACACCTCTCTCCCCTGATACCAGATCCAACAGGATAAACACACCTCTCTCCCCTTAAACCAGTAAACACACCTCTCTCCCCTGAAACCAGTAAACACACCTCTCTCCCCTGAAACCAGTAAACACACCTCTCGCCCCTGAAACCAGTAAACACACCTCTCTCCCCTGATACCAGATCCAACAGGATAAACACACCTCTCTCCCCTGAAACCAGTAAACACACCTCTCTCCCCTGAAACCAGATCCAACAGGATAAACACACCTCTCTCCCCTGATACCAGTAAACACACCTCTCTCCCCTGATACCAGATCCAACAGGATAAAAACACCTCTCTCCCCTGATACCAGATCCAACAGGATAAACACACCTCTCTCCCCTGATACCAGATCCAACAGGATAAACACACCTCTCTCCCCTGATACCAGTAAACACACCTCTCTCCCCTGAAACCAGTAAACACACCTCTCTCCCCTGATACCAGATCCAACAGGATAAACACACCTCTCTCCCCTGATACCAGTAAACACACCTCTCTCCCCTGATACCAGATCCAACAGGATAAACACACCTCTCTCCCCTGATACCAGATCCAACAGGATAAACACACCTCTCTCCCCTGATACCAGTAAACACACCTCTCTCCCCTGATACCAGTAAACACACCTCTCTCCCCTGAAACCAGTAAACACACATCTCTCCCCTGATACCAGATCCAACAGGATAAACACACCTCTCTCCCCTGATACCAGTAAACACACCTCTCTCCCCTGAAACCAGATCCAACAGGATAAAAACACCTCTCTCCCCTGATACCAGATCCAACAGGATAAAAACACCTCTCTCCCCTGATACCAGTAAACACACCTCTCTCCCCTGATACCAGATCCAACAGGATAAAAACACCTCTCTCCCCTGATACCAGATCCAACAGGATAAACACACCTCTCTCCCCTGATACCAGATCCAACAGGATAAACACACCTCTCTCCCCTGATACCAGAGATAAACACACCTCTCTCTCCCTTAAACCAGTAAACACACCTCTCTCCCCTGATACCAGATCCAACAGGATAAACACACCTCTCTCCCCATTAAACCAGTAAACACACCTCTCTCCCCTGATACCAGTAAACACACCTCTCTCCCCTGATACCAGTAAACACACATCTCTCCCCTGATACCAGATCCAACAGGATAAACACACCTCTCTCCCCTGATACCAGTAAACACACCTCTCTCCCCTGAAACCAGATCAACAGTAAACACACCTCTCTCCCCTGATACCAGTAAACACACCTCTCTCCCCTGAAACCAGTAAACACACCTCTCTCCCCTGATACCAGATCCAACAGGATAAAAACACCTCTCTCCCCTGATACCAGATCCAACAGGATAAAAACACCTCTCTCCCCTGATACCAGATCCAACAGGATAAAAACACCTCTCTCCCCTGATACCAGATCCAACAGGATAAACACACCTCTCTCCCCTGATACCAGTAAACACACCTCTCTCCCCTGATACCAGATCCAACAGGATAAACACACCTCTCTCCCCTGATACCAGTAAACACACCTCTCTCCCCTGAAACCAGTAAACACACCTCTCTCCCCTGATACCAGTAAACACACCTCTCTCCCCTGATACCAGTAAACACACCTCTCTCCCCTGATACCAGTAAACACACCTCTCTCCCCTGATACCAGGAAAGTAAACACACCTCTCTCCCTGATACCAGTAAACACACCTCTCTCCCTGAAACCAGATCCAACAGGATAAACACACCTCTCTCCCTGATACCAGTAAACACACCTCTCTCCCCTGATACCAGATCCAACAGGATAAACACACCTCTCTCCCTGATACCAGAAAGTAAACACACCTCTCTCCCCTGATACCAGATCCAACAGGATAAACACACCTCTCTCCCCTGATACCAGAATAAACACACCTCTCTCCCCTGATACCAGATCCAACGATAAACACACCTCTCTCCCCTGATACCAGTAAACACACCTCTCTCCCTGATACCAGATCCAACAGGATAAACACACCTCTCTCCCCTGATACCAGTAAAACACTCTCTCCCGACCAGGTAAACACACCTCTCTCCCCTGATACCAGATCCAACAGGATAAACACACCTCTCTCCCCTGATACCAGTAAACACACCTCTCTCCCCTGATACCAGATCCAACAGGATAAACACACCTCTCTCCCCTGATACCAGTAAACACACCTCTCTCCCCTGATACCAGATCCAACAGGATAAACACACCTCTCTCCCCTGATACCAGATAAACACACCTCTCTCCCTGATACCAGTAAACACACCTCTCTCCCCTGATACCAGTAAACACACCTCTCTCCCCTGATACCAGATCCAACAGGATAAACACACCTCTCTCCCCATTAAACCAGTAAACACACCTCTCTCCCCTGATACCAGATCCAACAGGATAAACACACCTCTCTCCCTGATCAGTAATTTCCCTGATACCAGATCTAACAGGATAAAAACACCTCTCTCCCCTGATACCAGTAAACACACCTCTCTCCCCTGATACCAGATCCAACAGGATAAACACACCTCTCTCCCCTGATACCAGATCCAACAGGATAAACACACCTCTCTCCCCTGATACCAGATCCAACAGGATAAACACACCTCTCTCCCCTGATACCAGAAACACTTTCCCTGAACCAGATAAACACACCTCTCCCCTGATACCAGTAAACACACCTCTCTCCCCTGATACCAGTAAACACACCTCTCTCCCCTGATACCAGATCCAACAGGATAAACACACCTCTCTCCCCTGATACCAGATCCAACAGGATAAAAACACCTCTCTCCCCTGATACCAGATCCAACAGGATAAAAACACCTCTCTCCCCTGATACCAGTAAACACACCTCTCTCCCCTGATACCAGCAAGGTAAACACACCTCTCTCCCCATGAAACCAGTAAACACACCTCTCTCCCCTGATACCAGATCTAACAGGATAAACACACCTCTCTCCCTGATACCAGTAAACACACCTCTCTCCCCTGATACCAGATCCAACAGGATAAACACATCTCTCTCCCCTTATACCAGTAAACACATCCAAACCAGGATAAACACACCTCTCTCCCCTGATACCAGATCCAACAGGATAAACACACCTCTCTCCCCGATACCAGATCCAACAGGATAAACACACCTCTCTCCCCTGATACCAGGGATAAACACACCTCTCTCCCCTGAAACCAGGACAACAGTAAACACACCTCTCTCCCCTGATACCAGATCCAACAGGATAAAACACACCTCTCTCCCCTGATACCAGATCCAACAGGATAAACACACCTCTCTCCCCCTTAAACCAGATCCAACAGGATAAACACACCTCTCTCCCCCTGATACCAGATCCAACAGGATAAACACACCTCTCTCCCCTGATACCAGATCCAACAGGATAAAACACCTCTCTCCCCTGATACCAGATAAACACACCTCTCTCCCCTGATACCAGATCCAACAGGATAAACACACCTCTCCCTGATACCAGATCCAACAGGATAAACACACCTCTCTCCCCTGATACCAGTAAACACACCTCTCTCCCTGATACCAGTAAACACACCTCTCTCCCCTGATACCAGTAAACACACCTCTCTCCCTGATACCAGAAACAGGATAAACACACCTCTCTCCCTGATACCAGATCCAACAGGATAAACACACCTCTCTCCCCTGATACCAGATCCAACAGGATAAACACACCTCTCTCCCCTGATACCAGACCAACAGGATAAACACACCTCTCTCCCCTGATACCAGATCCAACAGATAAACACACCTCTCTCCCCTGATACCAGTAAACACACCTCTCTCCCCTGATACCAGTAAACACACCTCTCTCCCCTGATACCAGTAAACACACCTCTCTCCCCTGATACCAGATCCAACAGGATAAACACACCTCTCTCCCCTGATACCAGTAAACACACCTCTCTCCCCTGATACCAGGTCCAGCAGGATCAGATGCCCATGTTCCTCGTCTGTCCTTCTCAGCAGCTCTGACCCGCCCTCAGGCCAGGGCTGGAACCATAGTCTTCAACAAGGTCTTTGTCAATGAGAAGGATGTCTATAACCCACGCACAGGTGTGTGTTTGGGTTTTAACAGGAGTGGAGTTGTACCTGTATATCTCTGTCAAGGCCTTACCATCTTAGTTCTTAAATCTTAGACTGGAGTCATTTTCATTTGAGTGAAGGCTTGTGCATTTATTGCATGTTAATTCTGATATACAGTTGACGTCGGAAGTTAACATACACTTAGGTTGGAGTCATTGAAACTCGTTTTTCAACCACTCCACAAATGTCTTGTTAACAAACTATAGTTTTGGCAAGTCGGTTAGGACATCTACTTTGTGCATGACACAAGTCATTTTTCCAACAATTGTTTACAGACAGATTATTTCACTTATAATTCACTGTATCACAATTCCAGTGGGTCAGACGTTTACATACACTAAGTTGACTGTGCTTTTAAACAGCTTGGAAAATTCCAGAAAATGATGTCATGGCTTTAGAAGCTTCTGATAGGCTAATTGACATCATTTTAGTCAATTGGAGGTGTACGTGTGGATGTGTTTCAAGGCCTACCTTCAAACTCAGTGCCTCTTTGCTTGACATCATGGGAACATCCAAAGAAATCAGCCAAGACCTCAGAAAAAAAATTGTAGACCTCCACAAGTCTGGTTCATCCTTGGGAGCAATTTCCAAACGCCTGAAGGTACCACGTTCATCTGTACAAACAATAGTACGCAAGTATAAACACCATGGGACCACGCAGCCGTCATTCCACTCAGGAAGGAGACGCGTTCTGTCTCCTAGAGATAAACGTACTTTGGTGTGAAAAGTGCAAATCAATCCCAGAACAACAGCAAAGGACCTTGTGAAGATGCTGGAGGAAACGGCTACAAAAGTATATATCCACAGTAAAACGAGTCCTATATCGACATAACCTGAAAGGCCACTCAGCAAGGAAGAAGCCACTGCTCCAAAACCGCCATAAAAAAGCAAGACTGCGGTTTGCAACTGCACATGGGGACAAAGATTGTACTTTTTGGAGAAATGTCCTCTGGTCTGATGAAACAAAAAAAGAACTGTTTGGCCATAATGACCATCGTTATGTTTGGAGGAAAAAGGGGGCACTTGCAAGCTGAAGAACACCATCCCAACCATGAAGCACGGGAGTGGCAGCATCATGCTGTGGGGGTGCTTTGCTGCAGGAGGGACTGGTGCACTTCACAAAATAGATGGCATCATGAGGAAGGAAAATTATGTGGATATATTGAAGCAACATCTCAAGACATCAGTCAGGAAGTTAAAGCTTGGTCGCAAATGGGTCTTCCAAATGGACAATGACCTCAAGCACACTTCCAAAGTTGTGGCAAAATGGCTTAAGGACAACAAAGTCAAGGTATTGGAGTGGCCATCACAAAGCCCTGACCTCAATCCTATAGAACATTTGTGGGCAGAACTGAAAAAGCGTGTGCGAGCAAGGAGGCCTACAAACCTGACTCAGTTACACCAGCTCTGTCAGGAGGAATGGGCCAAAATTCACCCAACTTTTTTTGGGAAGCTTGTGGAAGGCTACCCGAAACGTTTGACCCAAGTTAAACAGTTTAAAGGCAATGCTACCAAATACTAATTGAGTGTATGTAAACTTCTGACCCACTGGGAATGTGATGAAATAAATAAAAGCTGAAATAAATCATTCTCTCTACTATTATTCTGACATTTCACATTCCTAAAATAAAGTGGTGATCCTAACTGACCTAAAACAGGGAATTTTTACTAGGATTAAATGTCAGGAATTGTGAAAAACTGAGTTTAAATGTATCTGGCTAAGGTGTGTGTAAACTTCCGACTGTATGCTGTGCTTGTTTTGAGTGTAAAACACTCACGAGAGGCCTACGATTCCTTTCATTTGCTATGTATTTTACAATACAACTTTTGTTGTCTATCAAAATTGAAGTTAATTATCACTTGCTATAACCCACCACCTTGTCCCTGTCGCCACAGGTTACTTCACAGCCCCAGTGAGTGGTAAATACTTCTTCAGCGCTACCCTAACAGGCCATAAGAATGTGAAGATTGAGGCTGTCCTATCTAAGTCCAACTACGGCGTGGCGCGCGGGGACTCTGCAGGCTACCAACCAGAGGGGCTGGAGAAACCCATGGCAGAGGCCAGACATACGCCTGGAGCCCTGGCTGTCTTCAACATCATCCTCCCTATGGAGGTGGGAGATACTGTCTGCATCGACCTGGTCACCGGGAAACTGGCCCACTCCTCAGAACCCCTCACCATCTTCAGCGGGATGCTGCTGTATGAGACCGTCTGATTGGGCGCAGACTGTCAGTGTGAGGCCTAATGATTGGATGGTCTGGAGGAGAGGGATGAGCCTAAATGGTGCTTACAGAGACAGACAGACGTGACTGAGAGGACAGTTTCTTGAGATCAACAATGGAATCCAACCAGCGAGAGATATGCTGTACCTTCATGAATTAAAAATAAGAAAGAAAATGTACTTTTATCCATCCATTTGATTTGTGTTTCACAACTTGGAGCAAACAGCCATCCCACTGGGCACAGATGTCAATTCAAAGTCTATTCCACGTTGGTTCAATTTAATTACATTGAAATGACGTGGAAACAACCATTGTGTTCCCAGTGGGGTTAATCTTTATTTCTTTGACGTTAATTTCCTTTAGAAAGAGATGCCACTGCAGGGTTTTACATTTTATATTGTTAGATTTGTTTGTTCGGCACTATCAACTTGAATATTTCAGTTATTTTCAAAAGCTGGCCTGGAGGTCTCACACATATTGTTTAACGTCAAAGTAAACTATAGATCACAACATAATGAAAATTATTTTTTGTTCCATGTAGACTTCTACATCCACAAATATGACTCTGGGATGGTTTTATGTTCTAGAATCTGTTTATTGCACACATTCTATGTCAAAGTGGTTCTGAAGTATTTTGTATATTCAGTCTAAATCACACACTTTATCTATTTCACGGATGCAAACAGATTGAAGAGAAATGCAACAATAAGCAAATTTTTCTCAAGTAACAAAGCAATTTCAGGGTGGGGGATCAGACCAGCAAACAAACAAAGTTCTATTGGTGCTCATTATGAATTATTTGTTCTAGAACTCAAACAGGAAAAACATTTGAGGAACATTCCATTAATGTGTTCCAGAACTCTAACTGAAAAATACATGTTGAGGAACATTCCAACAAAATAGGAAAAAATGCCAAGGGGGGTGAATACTTCCGCAAGCCACTGTAAACTTGGTGGAGGTCGAGGATCAACTGTAAAACGTGTGTATCTGTCCCTCTCTGTTTCTCTGTCAAACATATTTAGAGCCACAGATAACACTAAAGATGAAGAGGGTACACATCCCTCTGTCCCTCCATTCATTTGGACCTCGCCAAGAAACCAAGTACGTCCCAAATGGCACTATATTCCCTAACTAGTGCATTACTTTTGACCAGTACTGCACTAGATAGGGAAAAGGGGTGCCATTTGGGATGAAACCCATGTTTCCTGTGTCCTTCCTTACTAGACCAATTAAAATGCCTTTCCTTTCTCAAAGTATTTTAATTCAGTCCGACATACAGTACAGTACAGTGCAGTGCAGGACAGGACAGGACAGGACAGGAAGACACTCTAGTGGAATGTTCATATGTTGACACTATCGAGGAACATTATCATCATAAATTACATTCATGGCTCTGTCCCAAATGGCATCCTATTCTAAGTATAGTGCACTACTTTTGACCAAGTGCACTATATATAGAAAGAGGATGCACATTTGTATTTTTGCCAGATGTTGCCAGAATTCCCTAAAGCCTTGAACCAGCCAGTTTGGAAATGCAATTTACTTGGTAATATGTTTTTTGTATGCGTTGATGTACAACCTCAATAGTTTGTAAATATTTGTATATTTTTTGGCCATATATTAGTAACTTGTTGTGACTTATCACTGTATGTAATATTTTTTTTTATATCAGGTTTGTGTTTTTGTTTGTTTGCCACATGTGACTCCAATACAGATCACTTTTCCACCAGTAGTCTTAACTCTTGTTACTAATAATAAGGAAGACGCTGAATACAAAGATGTGATCTTGAGCTTCACATTAACTGAAGTATATAGCAATAAAAAAAATACACTGAACAAAAATATAAACGCAACATGCAACAATTTCAAGGATTTTACTGAGTTACAGCTCATATAGGGAAATCAGTCAATTGAAATAAATTAATTAGGCCCTAATCTATGGATTTCACATGACTGGCAATACAGATATGCATCTGTTGGTCATATATACCTTAAAAGGCGGCAGGGGCCGGGGATCAGAAAACCAGTCAGTATCTGGTTTGACCAACATTTGCCTCATGCAGCGAGACACATCTCCTTCGCATAGAGTTGATCAGGCTGTTGATTGTGGACTGTGGAATGTTGTCCCACTCCTCTTCAATGGCTGTGCCAAGTTGCTGGATATTGGCGGAACTGGAACACTCTGTCGTACATGTGAGACGGTTTCTGACAGTTTGTGCAGAAATTCTTCGGTTGTGCAAACCCACAGTTTCATCAGATCCCGCACGTGAAGAAGCCGGATGTGGAGGTCCTGGGCTGGCGTGGTTACACGTGGTCTGCGGTTGTGAGGCCGGTTAGCGTGCTGCCAAATTCTGTAAAACGACGTTGGAGGCAGCTTATGGTAGAGAAACTAACATTAAATTATCTGGCAACAGCTCTAGTGGACATTCCTGCAGTCAGCATGCCAATTGCACACTCCCTCAAAACTTGAGACATCTGTGGCATTGTGTTGTGTGACAAAACTGCACATTTTAGAGTGGCCTTTTATTGTCCCCAGCACAAGGTGCACCTGTGTCATGATCATGCTGTATAATCAGCTTCTTGATATGCCACACCTGTCAGGTGGATGGATTATCTTGGCAAAGGAGTAATGTTCACTAACAGGGATGTAAACACATTTATGCACATAATTTGAGTAAACAAAATATTTTTGTGCGTAAGAAAAATGTCTGGGATTTTTTATTTCAGCTCAAGAAACATGGGACCAACACTTTACATGTTGCGTTTATATTTTTGTTCAGTTGTGCATGACCAAGGGTGGGCCCTTAGGACAACATTATTTTAACAAACAAAAAACATTTCTTCTTTCAACAGTGTTGAGTTTTTTCTGGACCTGTGGTGGGGTGTATTGGAGTTCAGGAGGATGGAGTCTGTCTTCATAATGGGATGTTTTTTGGGATGCATCCTTCACGAAGCAATCTAATCTGTGGTTTACAAAGTATTCAGAGAATGTCCAGCCTCTGTATATTTTCTCAATCATCACTACAGGGCTTGTCAAAAACTCCCAACAGCGGTTTACTGTTTCTGTTTCAGTCCAATCCACAATGACTCATATCAGTGATCCACTGTCAACAAGAGAAACTGTGACCAAGCAGGACCGGATGTAGCAGGACAGGATGTAGCAGGACAGGATGTAACAGGACAGGATGTAGCAGGACAGGATGTAGCAGGACAGGATGTAGCAGGACAGGATGTAACAGGACAGGATGTAGCAGGACAGGATGTAGCAGGACAGGATGTAGCAGGACAGGATGTAGCAGGACAGGATGTAACAGGACAGGATGTAGCAGGACAGGATGTAGCGGGACAGGATGTAACAGGACAGGATGTAGCAGGACAGGATGTAACAGGACAGGATGTAACGGGACAGGATGTAGCAGGACAGGATGTAACAGGACAGGATGTAGCAGGACAGGATGTAACAGGACAGGATGTAAAGGGACAGGATGTAACGGGACAGGATGTAGCAGGACAGGATGTAACAGGACAGGATGTAGCAGGACCGGATGTAGCAGGACAGGATGTAGCAGGACAGGATGTAGCAGGACAGGATGTAACAGGACAGGATGTAGCAGGACAGGATGTAACAGGACAGGATGTAGCAGGACAGGATGTAGCAGGACAGGATGTCGCAGGACAGGATGTCGCTGTACTTATGGTGTATGGTGATCTCTAGTGGCCAACATTATATGACAGTTTTACTATTGGTTGTTACTTGGCTAAAGTCAAAATGCAATAGGACAGCAAGTAGGTACAGAAATGGTGTTCTGTAGGTACAGAGATTTTACATTTTAGTCATTTAGCAGACGCTCTTATCCAGAGCGACTTACAGTTAGTGAATACATATTTTTTTTATACTGGCCCCCCGTGGGAATCGAACCCACAACCCTGGCGTTACAAACGCCATGCTCTATCAACTGAGCTACATCCCTGCCGGCCATTCCCTCCCCTACCCTGGACCAATTGTGCGCCGCCCATGAGTCTGGATTTGAACCAGGATCTCTAGTACCACAGGAAGACGCTGAATACAAAGATGTGATCTTGAGCTTCACATTAACTGAAGTATATAGCAATAAAAAAAATACACTGAACAAAAATATAAACGCAACATGCAACAATTTCAAGGATTTTACTGAGTTACAGCTCATATAGGGAAATCAGTCAATTGAAATAAATTAATTAGGCCCTAATCTATGGATTTCACATGACTGGCAATACAGATATGCATCTGTTGGTCATATATACCTTAAAAAAGGCGGCAGGGGCGGGGATCAGAAAACCAGTCAGTATCTGGTTTGACCAACATTTGCCTCATGCAGCGAGACACATCTCCTTCGCATAGAGTTGATCAGGCTGTTGATTGTGGACTGTGGAATGTTGTCCCACTCCTCTTCAATGGCTTTGCCAAGTTGCTGGATATTGGCGGAACCACATACTCTAGTACCACATACTTATGTCATGCAATAAAATGCAAATTAATTACTTAAAAATCATACAATGTGATTTTCTGGATTTTTGTTTTAGATTCCGTCTCTCACAGTTGAAGTGTACCTATGATAAAAATTACAGACCTCTACATGCTTTGTAAGTAGGAAAACCTGCAAAATCGGCAGTGTATCAAATACTTGTTCTCCCCACTGTATATGGACAAGCAATGACAGAGCGGCATGGAGTACGATACAGTAGAATATTATAGAATACAATATATACATATGAGATGAGTAGTGAAAGATATATAAACATTATTAAAGTGACTAGTGTTCCATTTCTTAAAGTGGCCAGTGATTTCAATAGGCGGCAGCAGCCTCTAATGTGCTAGTGATGGCTATTTAACAGTCTGATGGCCTTGAGATAGAAGCTGTTTTTCATTCTCTCGGTCCCAGCTTTGATGCACCTGTACTGACCTCGCCTTCTGGATGATAGTGTCACCACACTCCCAGAGCCCTCACCTCCTCCCTGTAGGCTGTCTCGTCATTGTTGGTAATCAAGCCTACTACTGTTGTGTCATCTGCAAACTTGATGATTGAGTTGGAGGCGTGCTTGGCCACTCAGTCATGGTTGAACAGGGAGTACAGGAGGGGGCTGCGCACGCACCCTTGTGGGGCCCCAGTGTTGAGGATCAGCGAAGTGGAGATGTTGTTTCCTACCTTCACCACCTGGGGGCGGCCCGTCAGGAAGTCCAGGACCCAGTTGCACAGGGCAGGGTTCAGACACAGGGCCTCAAGCTTAATGATGAGCTTGGAGGGTACTATGGTGTTGAATGCTGAGCTATAGTCAATGAACAGCATTCTTACATAGGTATTCCTCTTGTTCAGATGGGATAGGGCAGTGTGCAGTGTGATGGCGATTGCATCGTCTGTGGGTCTATTGGGGGCGGTAAGCAAATTGAAGTGGGTCTAGGGTGACAGTTAAGGTAGAGGTGATATGATCCTTGACTAGTCTCTCAAAGCACTTCATGTTGACAGAGGTGAGTGCTACGGGGCGACAGTCATTTAGTTCAGTTACCTTTGCTTTCTTGGGTACAGGAACAATGGTGGCCATCTTGAAGCATGTGGGGACAGCAGACTGGGAAAGGGAGAGATTGAATATGTCCGTAAACACACCAGCCAGCTGGTCTGCGCATGCTCTGAGGATGCGGCTAGGGATGCCGTCTGGGCCGGCAGCCTTGCGGGGGTTAAATGTCTTACTCACGTCGGCCATGGAGAAGGAGAGGCCACAGTCCTTGGTATTGGGCCACGTCAGTGGCACTGTGTTATCCTTAAAGCGGGCGAAGAAGGTGTTTAGCTTGTCTGGAAGCGAGACGTCGGTGTCGGTGACGTGGCTGGTTTTCCTTTTGTAGTCCGTGATTGTCTGTAGACCCTGCCACATACGTCTCGTGTCTGAGCCGTTGAATTGCGTCTCCACTTTGTCTCTATACTGATGTTTTGTCAATTGAATTGCCTTGCGGAGTGAGTAGATACACTTATTGTATTCTGCCATATTCCCAGTCACCTTGCCATGGTTGAATGCGGTGGTTCGCACTTTCAGTTTTGCGCGAATGCTGCCATCTATCCACGGTTTCTGGTTAGGGTAGGTTGTAATAGTCACAGTGGGCACAACATCATCTATACACTTCCTGATAAACTCAGTCACCGTTTCAGTGTATTCGTCAAAAAAAAATCGCAAGCTACCTGGAAGATATCACTGTCTCCGTGATCAAAACAATCTTGAAGCGTGGATTCTGATTGGTCAGACCAGTGTTGAATAGTCCTTAGCACGGGTACTTCCTGTTTGAGTTTCTGCCTATAGGAAGGGAGGAGCAAAATGGAGTCGTGGTCAGATTTTCCGAAAGGAGGGCGGGGGAGGGCCTTATAACCATCCCGGAAGTTCGAATAGCAATGGTCGAGGATTTTAGCAGCCTGAGTACAACAGTCGATATGTTTGATAGAACTTCGGCAGCCTAGTCCTCAAATTTGCTTTGTTAAAATCCACGGCTACAATAAATGGATATGTGGTTTCCAGTTTGCATAAAGTCCAGTGAAGTTCTTTGAGGGCCGTCGTGGTATCGGCTTGAGGGGGGATATACACGGCCATGACTATAACCGAAGAAAATTCTCTTGGGAGATAATACGGTCGGCATTTGATTGTGAGATATTCTAGGTCGGGTGAACAGAAGGACTCGAGTTCCTGTATGTTACTACAATTACACCATGAGTCGTTAATCATGAAACACACACCTCCGCCCTTCTGCTTCCCGGAGAGATATTTATTTCTGTCTGCGCGATGAACTGAGAACACATCTGGCTGGACCGATTTCGACAGAATATCCCCAGAGAGCCATGTTTCCGTGAAACAAAGTATGTTACAGGCCCTGATGTCTCTCTGGAAAGAAATCCTTGTCCTGAGCTCGTCGACCTTGTTATCCAAAGACTGAACATTATCAAGTAGCGTACTTGGAAGCGGTGGGTGGTGTGCGAGCCTCCTAAGTCAAACAAGCAGGCCGCTCCGAGTGCCTCTCCTCCGCCGGCGATGTTTTGGGTCAGCCGCTGGAATCAGTTTAGTTGCCCTGGGGAGAGCAAACAAAGGATCTGCTTCGGGAAAGTCGTATTCCTGGTCGTAATGCTGGTGAGTTACCGCTGCTCTGATATCCAATAGTTTTTCCCGGCTGTATGTAATGATACAAAACACTTTCTGAGCTAATAATGAAATAAATAAAAAAAATACCGCTAAGTTTCCTAAGAGCTAGTCACGAGGCCGCCATCTTATTGGCATCTGTACATTATTTATGAGAAAGTGACTGTACATTTACATACACATTTTTGTAGTTGGCATTTTGCTCTTAGTGCATAATACTATTTATCAGGTAAAGCATTGTCCCTGTCCCTGGTGTCCCTGTCCCTGGTGTCCCTATCCCTGGTGTCCCTGTCCCTGCATGTCCCTGGTGTCCCTGTCCCTGCATGTCCCTGGTGTCCCTGTCCCTGCATGTCCCTGATTCCCTGTCCCTGCATGTCCCTGGTGTCCCTGTCCCTGCATGTCCCTGGTGTCCCTGTCCCTGCATGTCCCTGGTGTCCCTGTCCCTGCATGTCCCTGGTGTCCCTGTCTCTGCATGTCCCTGGTGTCCCTGTCCCTACATGTCCCGGTCACTGTTTGTCTCTGTCCCTGGTGTCCATTGTACCAATGGAATGTGGAGTGCCCTGCTACCAGATTCCTGAGCTTCTTCAA
Organism: Coregonus clupeaformis; assembly: GCF_020615455.1. Classification (NCBI taxonomy): domain Eukaryota; kingdom Metazoa; phylum Chordata; class Actinopteri; order Salmoniformes; family Salmonidae; genus Coregonus; species Coregonus clupeaformis. The sequence continues at coordinate 3,739,782 of NC_059227.1, forward strand.
CCAACAATGCCAAGCTCAAGAACAAAAGGTGAACCGGTGGGCTGTCTTCACTGATCTCCAGTCTCCCCCACCTACACACACACACACACACACACACACACACACACACACACACACACACACACACACACAGCATGTGAGAGACAATTGGAGCCGACCCCAGTCTTGGCTTATTAGCATTTGAAACACCTCTGGCCAGAGGACCCCAGTCTCCCCCCCCCTCCTGTCCACAGTGTAGCACAGGACAGCTAATCTACACATTAGGTGCGGGACTGAACCAGTCAGAGGACTTCACTCAAAAAAGGCTGAAGCAGTTCAAGAGAAGAATGTCAGACCTGGAAGAGAATGGAAACTGGATAGGAGACGGGACAGTAGCTTATGAAGAGAATGGAAACTGGGTAGGAGACGGGACAGTAGCTTATGAAGAGAATGGAAACTGGGTAGGAGACGGGACAGTAGCTTATGAAGAGAATGGAAACTGGGTAGGAGACAGGACAGTAGCTTATGAAGAGAATGGAAACTGGGTAGGAGAAGGGACAGTAGCTTATGAAGAGAATGGAAACTGGGTAGGAGAAGGGACAGTAGCTTATGAAGAGAATGGAAACTGGGTAGGAGACGGGACAGTAGCTTATGAAGAGAAAGGAAACTGGGTTGGAGAAGGGACAGTAGCTTATGAAGAGAATGGAAACTGGGTAGGAGACGGGACAGTAGCTTATGAAGAGAATGGAAACTGGGTAGGAGATGGGACAGTAGCTTATGAAGAGAATGGAAACTGGGTTGGAGAAGGGACAGTAGCTTATGAAGAGAATGGAAACTGGGTAGGAGACGGGACAGTAGCTTATGCAGAGAATGGAAACTGGATAGGAGACGGGACAGTAGCTTATGAAGAGAATGGAAACTGGGTAGGAGACGGGACAGTAGCTTATGAAGAGAATGGAAACTGGGTAGGAGACGGGACAGTAGCTTATGAAGAGAATGGAAACTGGGTAGGAGACGGGACAGTAGCTTATGAAGAGAATGGAAACTGGGTAGGAGACGGGACAGTAGCTTATGAAGAGAATGGAAACTGGGTTGGAGAAGGGACAGTAGCTTATGAAGAGAATGGAAACTGGGTAGGAGACGGGACAGTAGCTTATGAAGAGAATGGAAACTGGGTAGGAGACGGGACAGTAGCTTATGAAGAGAATGGAAACTGGGTAGGAGACGGGACAGTAGCTTATGAAGAGAATGGAAACTGGGTAGGAGACGGGACAGTAGCTTATGAAGAGAATGGAAACTGGGTAGGAGACGGGACAGTAGCTTATGAAGAGAATGGAAACTGGGTTGGAGACGGGACAGTAGCTTATGAAGAGAATGGAAACTGGGTAGGAGACGGGACAGTAGCTTATGAAGAGAATGGAAACTGGGTAGGAGACGGACAGTAGTTTATGAAGAGAATGGAAACTGGGTAGGAGACGGGACAGTAGCTTATGAAGAGAATGGAAACTGGGTAGGAGACGGGACAGTAGCTTATGAAGAGAATGGAAACTGGGTAGGAGACGGGACAGTAGCTTATGAAGAGAATGGAAACTGGGTAGGAGACGGGTCAGTAGCTTATGAAGAGAATTGAAACTGGGTTGGAGACGGGACAGTAGCTTATGAAGAGAATGGAAACTGGGTAGGAGACGGGACAGTAGCTTATGAAGAGAATGGAAACTGGGTAGGAGACGGGACAGTAGCTTATGAAGAGAATGGAAACTGGGTAGGAGACGGGTCAGTAGCTTATGAAGAGAATTGAAACTGGGTTGGAGACGGGACAGTAGCTTATGAAGAGAATGGAAACTGGGTAGGAGACGGGACAGTAGCTTATGAAGAGAATGGAAACTGGGTAGGAGAAGGGACAGTAGCTTATGCATAGTGTTCCACACACACCTTACAGTTATAATAGAGGCCATTCAAATCTCTTTAAAACCATTTAATCTGGCTCTCTTAAAAAACAAGACATTTTCACGGTATTCATATCAATTCAAACCTCAATATTTCATTTTTTCACCCTCCACATAAACACAAGATTACATGAAAAACAAAGGATTACATGAAAAACAACAATCGTCCACAAGTTCCATAGTGATAGTCAGAACCAGACAAAGCAGAATTTGTGCAAATGGAAATGACTCCCCTGTGAAAATATGTTGGGGTGTGAGGAAGCTCCATGGGTGGAAATTCATTAAAGATTGAAAGTAATTGGCTTTAAATCAAGGGCCTATTCAATTATGATCATACTGTATCACAGTCTTGTAGCGCATAGGCTGTGTGTGTGTGTGTGTGTGTGTGTGTGTGTGTGTGTGTGTGTGTGTATTGTGATGTCACGAGAGGCTGTGTCCTGGAGGGACGTTACATCCCCCTGAGATGGCTGCAAACCCAGACAGCTATGGCTCCATCTGCTGGTATGGTCGGGAACTCCAACCCTCTATGGCCAATCTTCCCACGCAGCTGAAACCAATCAGGAGGTGATGAGCTGAAGGTTTGTTGAAGGGAAGAGACACGGTCTCCAAGCTGGGCTCTCTGGAGGACAAGAGTGCTGCACGTCCACTTCCATGAGGAATATAAGGATTTGGAGATACTTACCTTTGGGAAATACTCACCTTTGGATATATGCACCTGTGGAAATACGTGTGGGACATTTGGAAGGACGTTTTGCTGGGTTGGCCACTAGCTGCAACGTGGAATACAGTAAGACTGGGGAAAAGTTATTTGAGCGAGGGAGAGTTATGATTTTGGATGTGGAAGAGACATCCCTGAACTGTTAACCCTTAAAGAGCCACCAGAGAACAGAATTGTGTTATACTTTCGTTAGTTTCCCAAGACCTTTAATAAAATCCTTGTTTTGGTTGAACCTGGTCTCCTTGCACTACTTGAGCAATCCCGCTGAAAGCTGTGTAGCCTCTCGTGACATCACAGATGGTGGAGAATACAGGCACGCTCAAGCGTTAATAGTGCATGTCAGAGGAGGATACCGAAGGTTTGATCACCCAGTTTTCCAAGTTGGCCGTAGGCTCCCGCCCGACTGAAATGGAGGACATATTGAAAGCCCTTGTTGCTGGCCAGCACGCCCAGATGCAAGCAAACGTGGCTCTCTTGGAGGAGCAAAGAAAGCCAACCTTCTGAAGGCAGAGGAATTGCAGTTGCAGAGACAGAGGGTTGTCCAAAATACCCGCCCAATAAAGGCAAGTGACTTTATATCTAAGATGGGAGCTACCGATGACATTGAGGCATACCTGCATGCATTTGAGGCCACGGCCACTAGGGAAGCCTGGCCCAAGCAACAGTGGGTTGGTCTGTTAGCCCCCTTTCTAACCGGGGAATCGCTGAATGCTGTCCGGGACCTGGGCCCTGACCAGGTTACTGACTATGATGCCCTGAAGTCTGAGATCCTCAGCAGATATGGACTCACAAAGTTTGGTATGGCCCAGCGCTTTCACAGCTGGACCTTCCAACCAGACCAACCTCCTCGGGCGCAGATGCATGAACTTGTCCGAATCGCAAGGAAATGGCTGGATCCGCAGAGGAATACAGCAGCGGCGGTGGTGGAGGCCGTTGTGGTGGATCGTTACCTACGCGCCCCTGCCTTATGAGGCAAAAACGGTTCATCAGTCAACAGGCCTTGACCACGGCTGATCTGACCGTGGAAGCTGTGGAAAAGTACCAGGCCACAGCGGAGATGCTGAATGCTTCCCGAAAAGACCCCAGGAGTGCGGCCCCACCACAAATGGGAAGAACCCGTCCAAAGGACCCCAAGGTCTCGAACCCAGCCACGTCAGGACTTATCCCGGCTCCAGGGGGAGCCAGAAACCAGGCGGGTCAAGAAGAGTACACCAGGAGGGGGAAACTTCGACAGTGTTACCGGTGTGGGGAGATGGGACATATCTCCTGGCAGTGTGGGAAACCAGCCGATGAACCTATGCCCACTGCGGAGTCCTCCAGCTCAGCACCCACACACCGTGTTGCCTCGCTCTTGGGAGTCGTAGATGGCGGCCCAGATCGACCCCCCCACCTGCCCGGTAACTGTGAATCACCAGATGTGGAGGCCTTACTGGATTCTGGTAGCCGGGCCACCCTGGTGCTGTAAGGATTTGGTGGGCCCAACGTGTCTGACCCCGGGGAAAGTCCTCCCAGTTTCCTGTGTCCATGGGGACACCAGAGAATACCCCATTACTGAACTTACAATGACCAGCACACGGGAACCATACACACGACGGCGGGGTGGTTGATTCCCTCCCCGTCCCTGTCCTAATTGGGACGAGACTGCCCAGCCTTTTACCCACTCTGGAGAGAGTCTCAGGAGAGGATAACCCGAGTACCTCGGAAACGGAGAGGCAAGACTCATCCTGGGAAGGCTCCGGTGCAATCCTCCCGAGTTACTCACTCCCGCCCGGGCTCTGATAGGGATGGCAGGTGCCCAGACCGACACAGAGACGGAGCTACAGAATCTGGACAAAGAACTGTCTGGTCTGAAGGGGACCGCTGAGAGGTATCGTTTGTTAAAGCAACAGTTAGACATGAAGACAGAAGAGTTAGATATCCTCCAGGCTAAACTCCAACAGAGCTCCTTCCCTAAGCAACAGGAGGAGCTGGAGAGGCTGCGCAGGACCATCGAGGAGTGTGAGGAGACCCTGCGCAGTAGTAAGGAGGTCCAGAAGAAGGCAGAGGAGAAGTACAAGGTGTTGGAGAACAAGATGAAGAATGCGGAGGCAGAGAGAGAAGGAACTGAAAGCTGCTCAACAGAAGCTAAACTCTGCTACAAAACCAAGGCTGATGCGTTCAGTAAGAAACTCAAGGAGAGACAACAGGAGGCTGAGTCCCTGGTCCTAGAGTTGGAGGAGTTGAAGAGAGAGCAGTCTGGCAAGCACCACGGCAATGCGGACGCCCTCTCCCGGCGTGATGCCTTCTTCGCTGCCTTTACCCCGACGAGGACGTCGGTCCCGAGGAGGGGATGTGTGATGTCACGAGAGGCTGTGTCCTGGAGGGACGTTACATCCCCCTGAGATGGCTGCAAACCCAGACAGCTATGGCTCCATCTGCTGGTATGGTCGGGAACTCCAACCCTCTATGGCCAATCTTCCCACGCAGCTGAAACCAATCAGGAGGTGATGAGCTGAAGGTTTGTTGAAGGGAAGAGACACGGTCTCCAAGCTGGGCTCTCTGGAGGACAAGAGTGCTGCACGTCCACTTCCATGAGGAATATAAGGATTTGGAGATACTTACCTTTGGGAAATACTCACCTTTGGATATATGCACCTGTGGAAATACGTGTGGGACATTTGGAAGGACGTTTTGCTGGGTTGGCCACTAGCTGCAACGTGGAATACAGTAAGACTGGGGAAAAGTTATTTGAGCGAGGGAGAGTTATGATTTTGGATGTGGAAGAGACATCCCTGAACTGTTAACCCTTAAAGAGCCACCAGAGAACAGAATTGTGTTATACTTTCGTTAGTTTCCCAAGACCTTTAATAAAATCCTTGTTTTGGTTGAACCTGGTCTCCTTGCACTACTTGAGCAATCCCGCTGAAAGCTGTGTAGCCTCTCGTGACATCACAGTATAGATTTACATAAGTATTCAGACCCTTTAATCAGTACATTGTTGAAGCACCTTTGGCAGCAATTACAGCCTCGAGTCTTCTTGGGTATGACGCTACGAGCTTGGCACACCTGTATTTGGGGAGTTTCTCCCATTCTTCTCTGCAGATCCTCTCAAGCTCTGTCAGGTTGGATGGGGAGCGTCGCTGCACTAGAGATGTTCGATCGGGTTCAAGTCCGGGCTCTGGCTGGGCCACTCAGGGAAATTCAGAGATTTGTTCCGAAGCCACTCCTGTGTTGTCTTGGCTGTGTGCTTAGGGTCATTGTCCTGTTGGAAGGTGAACCTTCGCTCCAGTCTGAAGTCCTGAGTGCTCTGGAGCAGGTTTTCATCAAGGATCTCTCTGTACTTTGCTCCGTTCATCTTTTCTTCGAGCCTGACTAGTCTCCCAGTCCCTGCCGCTGAAAAACATCCCCACAGCATGATGCTGCCACCACCATGCTTCACCGTAGGGATGGTGCCAGGTTTCCTCCAGACGTGACGCTTGGCATTCAGGCAAAAGAGTAAAATGTTGGTTTCTCATGGTCTGAGACAAGCGGGCTGTCATGTGCCTTTTACTGAAGAGTGCCTTCTGTCTGGCCACTCTACCATAAAGGCCTGATTGGTAGAGTGCTGCAGAGATGGTTGTCCTTCTGAAGCTCTGTCAGAGTTACCATCGGATTCTTGGTCACCTCCCTGACCAAGGCCCTTCTCCCCCGATTACTCAGTTTGGCCAGGTCGCCAGCTCTAGGAAGAGTCTTGGTGGTTCCAAACTTCTTCAATTTAAGAATGATGGAGGCCACTGTGTTCTTGAGGACCTTCAATGCTGCAGAAATGTGTTGGTACCCTTCCCCAGATCTGTGCTTCGACACAATCCTGTCTCTGAGCTCTACGGACAATTCCTTCGACCTCATGGCTTAGTTTTTGCTCTGACATGCACTGTCAACTGTGGGACCTAATATAGACGGGTATGTGCCTTTCCAACTCATGTCCAATCAATTGAATTTACCACAGGTGGACTCCAATCAAGTTGTAGAAACATCTCAAGGATGATCAATGGAAACAGGATGAACCTGAGCTCAATTTCGAGTCTCATAGCAAAGGGTCTGAATACTTACACTACCATTAAAAAGTTTGGGGTCACTTAGAAATGTCCTTGTTTTCGAAAGAAAAGCAATTTTTTTGTCCATTAAAATAACAAAATTGATCAGAAATACAGTGTAGACATTGTTAATGTTGTAAATGGCTATTGTAGCTGGAAACGGCTGATTTTTTATGGAATATCTACATAGGCATACAGAGGCCCATTATCAGCAACCATCAGTCCTGTGTTCCAATGGCACGTTGTGTTTGCTAATCTAAGTTTATCATTTTAAAAGGCTAATTGATCATTAGAAAACCCTTTTGCAATTATGTTAGCACAGCTGAAAACGGTTCTGCTGATTAAAGAAGCAATAAAACTGGCCTTCTTGAGATTAGTTGAGTATCTGGAGCATCATCAATTGTGGGTTCGATTACAGGATCAAAATGTCCAGAAACAAATAACTTTCTTCTGAAACTCGTCAGTCTATTCTTGTTCTGAGAAATGAAGGCTATTCCATGCGAGAAATTGCCAAGAAACTGAAGATCTCGTACAACGCTGTGTACTACTCCCTTCACAGAACAGCGCAAACTGGCTCTGATAGCTTAATTAAATAGTAACCGCAAAACACCAGTCTCAACGTCAACAGTGAAGAGGCGACTCCGGGATGCTGACCTTCTAGGCAGAGTTGCAAAGAAAAAGCCATATCTCAGACTGGCCAATAAAAAGAAAAGATTAAGATGGGCAAAATAACACAGACACTGGACAGAGGAAGATTGGAAAAAAGTGTTGTGGACAGACAAATCGAAGTTTGAGATGTTCTGATCACAAAGAAGAAAATTTGTGAGACGCAGACCAA
>NC_059227.1:3749814-3792314 GCF_020615455.1 Coregonus clupeaformis
AGAGAGAGAGAGAGAGAGAGAGAGAGAGAGAGGAACATAACATTTGACATCCCAATTAGGATCTGGCTAAAAATACTTAAATCAGTTATAGAACCCATTGCCCTCTACGGTTGTGAGGTTTGGGGTCCACTCACCAACCAAGAATTCACAAAATGGGACAAACACCAAATTGAGACTCCATGCAGAATTCTACAAAAACATCCTCTGTGTACAGTGTAAAACACCAAATAATGCATGCAGTGCAGAATTAGGATGATACCCGCTAATTATCAAAATCCAGAAAAGGCCTGTTAAATTCTACAACCACCTAAAAGGAAGCGATTCCCAAACCTTCTGTAACAAAGCCATCACCTACAGAGAGATTAACCCAGAGAAGAGCCCCCTAAGCAAGCTGGTCCTGGGGCTCTGTTCACAAACACAAACAGACCCCACAGAGCCCCAGGACAACAACACAATTACACCCAAACAAATTATGAGAAAACAAAAAGATAATTACTTGAGACATTGGAAAGAATTAACCAAAAAACAGCAAACTGGAATGCTATCTTGCCCTAAACAGAGAGTACACAGTGGCAGAATACCTGACCACTGTGACTGGCCAAAAATGAAGGAACGCTTTGACTATGTACAGACTCAGTGAGCATAGCCTTGCTATGGAGAGAGGCCGTCGTAGCCAGACCTGGCTTTCAAGAGAAGACAGGCTATGTGCACACTGCCCACAAAATAAGGTGGAAACTGAGCTGCACTTCCTAACCTCCTGCCAAAAGTACAGTGCCTTGCAAAACTATTCATCCCCCTTGGCGTTTTTCCAATTTTGTTGCATTACAACCTGTAATTTAAATGGATTTTTATTTGGATTTCATGTAATGGACATAAACAAAATAGTCCGAATTGGTGACGTGGAATGAAAAAAATTACTTGTTTCAAAAAACTCTAAAAGAGAAATAACGGAAAAGTGGTGCGTGCATATGTATTCACCCCCTCTGCTATGAAGCCCCTAAATAAGATCTTGTGCAACCAATTACCTTCAGAAGTCACATAATTGGTTAAATAAAGTCCACCTGTGTAATCTAAGTGTCACATGATCTGTCACATGAAAGGCCCCAGAGTCTGCAACACCACTAAACAAGGGGCACCACCAAGCAAGCGACACTATGAAGACAAGGGAGCTCTCCAAACAGGTCAGGGACAAAGTTGTGGAGAAGTACAGATCAGGGTTGGGTTATAAAAAAATATCAGAAACTTTGAACATCCCACGGAGCACCATTAAATCCATTATTAAAAAATGGAAAGAATATGGCACCACAACAAACCTGCCAAGAGAGGGCCGCCCACCAAAACTCACAGACCAGGCAAGGAGGGCATTAATCAGAGAGGCAACAAAGAGCTGTAAAGCTCCACAGCGGAGATTGGAGTATCTGTCCATAGGACCACTTTAAGAGCTGGGCTTTACAGAAGAGTGGGCAGAAAATAGTCATTGCTTAAATAAAAAAATAAGCAAACATGTTTGGTGTTCGCAAAAAGGCATGTGGGAGACTCCCCAAACATATGGAAGAAGGTACTCTGGTCAGATGAGACTAAAATTTAGTTTTTGTGCCATCAAGGAAAACGCTATGTCTGGCGCAAACCCAACACCTCTCATCACCCCGAGAACACCATCCACAGTGAGTCATGTTGGTGGCAGCATCATGCTGTGGGGATGTTTTTTCATCGGCAGTGACCCCAAGAGACTTGCAGGTGTAATTGCTGCAAAAGGTGACTCTACAAAATATTGACTTTGGTTGGGGGGGTGTTGAATAGTTATGCACGCTCAAGTTTTCATGTTGTTTTTGTCTTATTTCTTGTTTGTTTCACCCCCAAAAAATATTTTGCATCTTCAAAGTGGTAGGCATGTTGTGTAAATCAAATGATACAAACCCCCCCAAAAATCAATTTTAATTCCAGGTTGTAAGGCAACAAAATAGGAAAAATGGCAAGGGGGGTGAATACTTTCACAAGCCACTGTATGACCATGTTAAGAGACAATTGGCGCTTGTAACGCCAGGGTAGTGGGTTCGATCCCTGGGACCACCCATATGTAAAAAAATAAATGTATGCACGCATGACTGTAAGTCGCTTTGGATAAAAGCGTCTGCTAAATGGCATATTATTATTACAGAATTTATTTCCCTCAGATTACACAGACCCACAAAGAATTCGAAAAACAAATCCAATTTTGATAAACTCCCTTATGTATTGGGTGAAATACCACAGTGTGCAATAACTGCAGCAAGATTTGTGAACTGTTGCCACAAGAAAAGGACAACCAGTGAAGAACAAACACCATTGTAAATACAACCCATATTTAAGTTTATTTTCCCATTTGTACTTTAACTATTTGCACATCGTTACAACACTATATATAGACATAATATGACATAATGTCATGTTTACTGTTCATTTTATATTATCTACTTCACTTTTGTTTATTATTTATTTCACTTGCTTTGGTAATGTAAACATGTTTCCCATGCCAATAAAGCCCATTGAACTGATTTGAGAGAGGGAGTCGAGAGGTGTGAGAAACAGGCCGACCTGCAGCCCCACACCTCCACGCCCCGTCTGCACATTCACAGTCCAATCCACAAACACCTACTGTACACAGTCCTCTGCCTCTACTCTAGTCTGTTCAGTACAGGAGAGTGATACTGGGATACAGTGGGAGAGTTCAGAAGACTAACAATGAGTGCAACATTAGGAAATTCAAGCGAGAAGAAAAAGACAGTGCAGAGAATATTTAGAATGGTTTAGATTCTAAACTTTAGAAAGAACACAGTGAAGTCACATTTCTACGAGGGCCTTATCTGAGGAGAAAGGTCGATGCCATGTCACCACACACAACACAACATGTGCTGTTGTAACTCAAGTGAGCTGCAGATCTGTAGGTAGAGGGGTCCAGAAAAGTTGGATCTGAATAATGAATGTCGGCTACTGTATAAGCTATTGAATACAAGCCTGATATCAGTTTTTAAAAAATGTATATCATGCATTGGAGCGCATTTTGGGCCCTAAAACGAACTGGTAAAAAAAAAAAAACACTATCACAGATTATAGTGAAATAGACACAAATTACTTATATTCATGACAAGCACACAAAAAAAGTCAAGTTTTTTTTGTCGACCACAGGATTTGCTTCATAATGCATCTGTTCCCAGAAGCCTACGTGATTTTCTTCGTAAAGAATTCCAATTTGTTGTGGCTAACGTTAGCTAGGTGGCTAATGTTAGCTAGGCTGGGGTTAAAGTTAGGGGGTGTCTAGCAACCCAAAGGTTGAGCGTTTGAATCTCATCATTGACAAATTTAGCAACTACTTAACATGTTAGCTAACCCTTCCCCTTTAACTGAACTCCTACCCTTATCCACTAACGCCTAACCTAGCAAACATTAGCCACAACCAATTGGAATTCGTAACATATCATACGTTTCGCAAATTCGTAACACATTGTACGAATTGTAATTGGTAATATATAATACCAAATGGATAATTGATATCCACAAAGTAATACATACGAAAAAGAACATACTAATTTCTGTGTCACAGATTTACGTTTACTATACTATGTCTACCCCAGGTTGGTTTTAAGTAACCTACTGCATTCATCTGTGATTGAAGTGCACTGTATGCAAACTCGTGTGATGGACAGGGAAACATTGACTGAGTAATTCGTGTTTATTTGACAAAAATGTGTGATAGTGGGTAAAAAAAAATATATAGGTAGGCAGCAACCCGATACTTCCACCTATATAACAGTTGTCTACCCATTGCCGTTGATACCACGCTTTTGTTAGCACTTCACATTGAAATTGACACTGGCCCTGCGTGCGGGCAGGAGGGCGGTGTTTTCTCAAACCACAGACAAAAAAAAACAAGTCGGCGATTGACAATTTCCTGAAGAGAGGTCGGGCTTATCACTCCCAAATCTCTCTTCAAAGTGTCCTATCTGGAGTGAACTCAAGTCTGCTGAATCGGTGCAAAGCACATTGTTACATGCACACACAATGGACTAACTAAGCTACCTGTGAGCAGCTGGAACGAAGGCTCTAGGCTGTGCGCTTTACCACTCCAATAGTGAGTGACGTCCTCTTGGAAAACGATTGATACCAACTATTTCAGGTAAGGAATGTACCCGAATTACTATTTTATCAATTAACAAAGTACTACATAGGTGTAATCAGAAGAAAAAGTGGCACATACTCCTAAACTGTTTTCGTTCAACTGCTAGTTGATGGTGCGTTTGTCACAATTTTGCCCATCATTCACAAACGTCACCTATTTTCAGTAGTAAAGTACTGGTTTCAATCGATTATTTTCGGCTTTTTGTTATTAAATGATTATTTTAGGCATTTGAAGTCTAGTAACTCATAGTTCTGCTGTTCGCCACACGTCTTCTTGTACTAACCACACTTAACCTACCACACCTTCGTGCGTCGTAGGCTATATTAAGCTGAAATAATTGCGCAATGAATTTATTTTACTTAGTATGGTAAATAAAAAAAAATTCTCTCAGTGGAAACTGATAGGATGTTTTACACGACACAATACACATGTATATTTTACACTACACAAATATTATAAATAATTTCCCCACATATATATATATATATATATATCATTTGTCACATGCATATCAATATGCCTTCACTAAGCTTACAGCAATAAGTCCCAGACAGTGTTCTGTTTGTTATTTTGAACATGTGCAGTATGAAGAATGTATGAACTCACTAACCGTAAGTCGCTCTGGATAAGAGCGTCTGCTAAAATGTAAAATAAAATGTAATATATTTGCACACACACGCCACCAAAATCCATTTTTAATCTTGACTGGTCCAGCTTTCTGTAAATAGGCCTAGGAACACTATAATTAAATCACACGCAGTCAATTATAAATGTATGTCTCTTCAGGGCCTATTCAGTCAAACCCCTAAGCAGGTTTCTGAGGTTTAGTCAATTCTAGATGGAACATTCTTCACGCAGGAGCATAATTACATTTATTTTTATTATTCCTTCAATGTGATTAAAGTTATCTAGTGGACAGCTTCTGACCCTATCCTGTACATCTGCGTCTGTATAGTTTTGGTTCATGTTCAAATTAACTATCTCAGTTTTGTCTCTGTTGTCCCGGCAGGTATGATTCAGAGGAAGGAGGTGGTACTCTCAGTCCTAGGGGAGCTGCAGGATGCCACGGAGAGCTCCGGCCTGGACGCCCTCACCAGGGTAGCACTGGAGGTCTACCAGGTCCTGACCCCCTTCACCCTGCCTTCCTCCCCCTACCGTGAGTTCCCTGACTGGGCAGGGATCGACGGCGTGGCCCGTAGCCTGTACCCTGCAGATGCTCCCGGAGGCCTCCTGCCTCTGGTCTGTAAGGGAGAGGGGAACTTGCTGTTTGATGCAGCCAGCATGCTGCTAGTGGGGACCGCTAGTCTCAGGCTGGAGCTACAGGTGAGGAAAGATTGACAGTGTGTCAATCAAAAGCAAAATATGAGTTTCAATTACTTATTTGTATGTATTTTGTGGATTTGTTTGTATTTTCTGGTTTGGCAATGTCATTTGTTTGTGGATAAGAGCTACTAAGAAATTAATCTTTGTGTTTTGAAAATGCATTTTTTGTGTTAAATGCAAAACGTACTTTTAAGTATTTGTATTTGACTAAAACGCCTGAACTCCCATTCTCTCCAGGTGCGTACGGTGGTGGAGATGCTGCTGTGGAAGAGATACTACCTGGGTGGTATGATCGACTCTAAGGTGATGCTGCAGGCAGCCAGGTTCAGCTTGTGTGCCGAGGAGTCAGAGGACATGCTCAACCTCCCGCTCTCCGTCCTCGAAGCTATCTTCGACGCCGACGTCAAAGCCTCCTGCTTCCCCGGCTCCTACGCCAACATGTGGCACCTCTACGCCCTTTCCTCTGTCCTCCAGTGGAACGTCTACTCTGTCTACCCCATGTACAACCTCAAGATACGACCCTACTTCAACCGCCTGATAAGACCGAGGTCCTACCCCAAAGATGTGAACCCCGTCACCATGCACATCATGTGGTCTGGAGAGCTGGAGGGAGGCTCCTCCAGCTCCAGGTTCAGACCCAGAGTCTTTGTAGCGTTAGTCCAGGCTAGTGACCTCCAGGTGGGCAGTCCTAACGATGAGCTGAGGGTCCCCCCGCTGAAGACCCTGGAGCTTCTCAACCGGGACTCTCACCTGTCCTACTCCAGTCTGAAGGACAAGTACAACATCACCAAGAGCACCTTCTACCGCTGGAGGCGGCAGACGCAGGAGCACCGCAAGAAGTCTGCTGCCAGGTACAACTTTTCGTACAGTTTCCTGTCTGTTGTAGATACTGTCTGATGAAATCATGGCACTCAGGCACATTCACACTTCTCTGTCTTGTATTGTTTATTTAGCTGTATGTTTTAACCTTCTGTTGACATTTTTATTACTATTAATCTGATCTCTTTCTGTGAAGGTACGAGGCCAAACACTTCCTCCAGGCGTGCTATCTGGAAGGGAAGCTCATCCCACTGCACCTGTTTAAAGAGTTATTCCCTGAGATCTCCAGGTCCACCTACTATGCATGGAAGCACGAGCTGATCTCGTCCGGCGGTAGTTTCTCCACGTTGTCCGCGGGGGAGGTGAGTCCAGGGGACAGCACGGAGCAGGAGTCCTGGTCCTCCCCAGAGTCCAAGCCCGGGCAGGAGGAGGACCATGAGGTAGAGCCAGACCCAGAGCGCCACGACAGCGTGGCCAGTCTGTTCGGCCTGAACTACAACAGTGATAAGATGGATGGAGAACGGGCCCAGAGCATGGCGCTGATGCAGGAGGCCAAGAAGGTTCTTCAGAACTGCATCGCTATGAATACATCATTCCCCTTCCGGATCTTCAAGAGGAGCTTCCCTGGGATCTCCAGGTCAGCTTAAATGATTTTACTGTTATTTAGCTTAGCCTTTAATACATATTTTATTAATACATACATTAGTATTAGCCTTCAATAATAATAATACTTTTTGTTTTTCTTCTTGAATTCATAGATTTTTTTTGCCTTCTGTTCGTTTTTTTAATCTCCTTAATTTTATTGATTTCCTGTAAAGTGTGTTGCAATTTTAAATGCACTTTTAACTAAAATTTGATTTGATACAGGTCAACTTACTACAACTGGAGGAGAGAGGCCATGCTATTTAACTGTGGCTACAAGGTTGGGAGCAGTGAAAACAGCTTGGATGCGGATAAGAGTAGTCCCACCGGTGGTCTGTCCCCTATCGTGGGGACTGAGAGCCATGGTCATGCTGCCGCCGTCTTCCCCAGAGCGAAGATCTGTAGAAACAACCATAAAGGGTTCAGGATGGTGTTCCTACGCAGGAAGAAGCTCCGAGAAGCTGCCAAGGTGAAGGTCTGGAGGTCAAAATGGCCTCTGTCTAGGTTCAGAGTGAAGTACCCCTCCCTGTCCCTCTGTTTCTATTGGTTGTGGCGAAACAGCGCCAGTCGAACCAGGAAGGAGGAAATCACCACCCCGTCACTAGAGATGGACAGGTCTGAGGTCATTATTATGGAGAACAACAACAACGCAGTGAAAGGGAATGGGATGATGATGATGATGGCAGAGCGTGAGATAAAGACGAGGGCTCCAATTCAGGACGTGTTCTCCTTTGAGGGGGACCCAACAGAGGATCTGAGGGGCCCTGTCACCATGGCCTCTGTGACATCCCCCTTCGACGCCCCCTCCCTCTACCGAGGTCCCCCCTGCTCCTCCCCCTCACCAACCCAACCAAGATGTCCGCCGCCACCACCGCAACAGACGACCAGATGTTTGTGATGGATCTGGTGGTCCTGGCCAACTTCAAGGCCAAGGCCAAACTGTTCCTCCAGCAACGCTTCGAGGAGAAGTCCTTCCCCACCTTCAAAGAGTTCAGGTCCTACTTCCCCCTGACTCCCCGATCCACATACTATATGTGGAAGAGGGCCCTGCATCACGGCGTGCCACTGGTACATGGCTGAGAGACATGGCTGAGAGAGGGCACCAAGTGTAGTGGTGGTCATGCACTCTGTTACAGTAGCTCCAAGCAGAAGGGTGTCCCTGTAGCAAACTCAAATGCTCTCTTGTCTGTAGTCTCTTCCGAATCCTAAACTATCCCCCCTCCCCCCCCTTCACTCCCTCAAACTGAGTCCTCAGTATCAACCCCCACCTTTCCTCACCCTCTTGAAATTATGTAGATTTTTCACCTGATGTTTTCAACTGAGCACACTGTAATTGTTTGGTTTATAGTTTGAGGTATGTTTCAGCACCTGGGTGAAGCCTAATGGATTGAAATTGCAGCCAAATGCATCTTAGGCATGATGTTCTCCCCTCCATCTCTTCTCCCCTCCATCTCTTCTCCCCTCCATCTCTTCTCCCCTCCATCTCTTCTCGCCTCATTTGCACGTGTGTGAAAAGAGACTGTCCGTCCTACAATTCCAGTAATGTTCCTCTGGCCTCCAGGCAAAAGGCAGTTGAAAGTGACCAACCAGTGGGGGTTGATTTAAATGACTCTTTGTTTGAGACTGGATGTTTGTTCTTCTTCTCTTGGTTTTAATCTCCTTCCGGAAGGACTCCTTTATTTCCCTCTTTTTCATTTTAGTTCAATTGTTTTCAGGCTCCTTCAGGATGTTCTGTTTTTGTTAATCCATTTGATGTCTGTCTATCTGTTTTAGAGGATTCCTAGCGGTTTACCCTTTAGATGTGTTGTACTGAAAGAAGTCTGTGGTTGCGTCAGGGAAAGGCCTGTTTCAGAAATCCAGTTTCTCCTTTTTTTATTTTTTTTTATTTTTTTATACATGTTCTGTACACACAGTTTTGATTCACTATTTTTGGACATTTGAATGTACATCTAAAAGGATGATTTCACTTGGTGCATCGCCATTTTGTGTTTCAGGGTCTTCATGATTTACAGATGCAATAGATGCTACACCGAACAGGTAATGAGCTATAGATGTGACACATTGTCTCCTACTGTAAGGTAATTTTGCACTATGGTATTTCAATGGGATACGGAACATATCTCAACCACATGTCAGGGATAGTTTTTGCACCATATGTTACATGGTTGTCTTCTCAAGACGGATTTATTTAAATTTGAATTGACCAGTTTGTTTTGTAATTAATGTTTACCACATTTCTGGACTTGCTACCAGAACATGTAATATGCTAATTGGCCTAATTAAGTGTATATTTTCTTTTAAGAATTTCTATATTTTCTCTGTGATTACCATGCCTTTTTATTTTTTAAACTACCTATCATGTATGTTTTTCTGGTAACCCTAATGTGAAGTGAGTCTTCTCTCTATTTGAAGTCCTAAATCATGGTATGTTAGTTTTGTTAAATCATGTTTGTCTTATTTTTTTTAAAAATAATGAAATGTGAGTTCCATTTAGTTGTTTTGTTCCCAAACACATTCTCTCAAAGAGTATTGAAATTTCAGACACGGGTGTATTGGTGTACCACTGCCATCATAGCAGCCAAACATGATATTTTTTTTCTATTTTAACATTTTCCTGCATATTTGTTTGTAAAAACTGGTGGAGTGAAACTATTTTTTGTTGTTGTTGCTATGAGGCAGAACATCAATAAACCACCCACTCAAACTCAGCTTGTGCTTGATTTGCGAGTCATCCAATCTTACAGCTTCTAACTCCATTCCTGGCAGCAGGTTATCACGCTTTAGTTTGGACGAATCTCATTTTATTCAGTTGTAATTGGGCCCCCTAGCTTAAGGAGACCATTGTGTAGGACTAATCTTCTGAGTTATCGACCCCATGCCTTGGTTCACCAGTGGAAAAAAAAAAAAAACACAGTGATTACATTGGTCTGCTGCAACAGGGGTATGTTATTTTCTAGAAAAAGGCTCATCGATTTTGAAAGTTGTAGACGTAGCATCTGTAGGCTACACTCCATTACATTTTAGCTTCGAGACAAAAGCACGGAGTTGCTAACAGCGTGTTTTTATCAAGTAACATGACGATTTAGGCCTACTACACATTCATACAAATATCAAAGTACAGGCCTACTTTACAACTAGCCAGGCTTCATTTTGATCAATATATGCAAATACTCTGGCCTACATGTGGTAAAAGCAAATTGAGACTGAAAACGTGCGGTATAATAAGAGAATTCAATGCCGAGTTGCGACAACCCACTGGGTACACGCTGGTTATTTCCATGTAAATTTCAATGGAATTTAAATTGAACCAACATGGAATACATGTTGAATTGACATCTGTGCCCGGTGGGAAACGACGAGCTGTTTTATATTAAAATGCCTCATGATTTGTCAACTCAATTAATTTGTGCTTCAGTCTGATCAACTGCAGCCTATAACAAGCACAGCTGCAGGTAGGCTGCTCAGGGGAAACGGAAGTGTTAACAGCATGTATTTATAGCCTAATATAGGCCCATTTTATTTGTGTTCTGAGAAAATGTGAATGTTATCAAAATTGCTTTATATTCAAACTTCAGGTGGCTTTTTTTTTTTTTTTTATAAAAAATTATTGACTGGAATTAAACAGCACAATAGTGATGACATACTGTATGAATAACTTTTTAATTACATATGCAATAAAGCAAGCTCAGCCTTGTTATTAGTTCTATTGTCCAATCGCAGTTGTCTCTGTTTGTGTAAAGGACCCCCCCCGTTAGTTTAAAAATATAATTGATATGAACAAGTACAAGATGGCTGCAGTTTGACAGGGTTGTAATGTTTTCATCCTCTCTAGGGCCAGGAGTTTTTCCAGGAGTTTAGAAAAAATAATCTTGTCCCATCATAGTCCATATAAAGCCGTTATTTTTTAAAGCTTATTAATTTACCATGTCATATCCTACAACTAGGGTCCAGAGTTGGTTAGGTTAGCCTACCAGATGAGGAAAAACTCTGGGCCCCAGGAAAACAATCCCCCTCAAATTTCTAAGTGTTTAAGGTTAAGTGTAAGCATCTGCCTCTGAAGGTTGCCTGTTCAAATCCAGCAATAGTATTTTTTTGTTCTTGATTTTTTAAATTTCTAAGTGTTTAAGGTTAAGTTCAGGCATTAACTCCGAAATCTTAAGGTTAGGAATTAACTCCAAATGGTTAAGGTAAGGGTTTGGGATAGGCTTAAAACAGTCTAAAAAACAACTTTCTATCGCTGGATTTGAACTCGCAACCTTCAGAGACAGATGCTTACGCCCATCCTCCATCCCCGTCCACAACACCCTAGCAAAACCCAAACCTACTTGACGGTAACAGCGCTCAATGTTGCCCCTACCGGCCGGCTCCACGTCATCTCTGATTATCTGATTTCTCACCCTTTTTCATTATTTCTGAGTGGCAGAATTTGATGTGTACTGTATATCATGTCATGTTACCCCCCCCCCAGCTAGCACATTTGGTTCCTTGGAAGTTGTGGGAACGGACGTTTTTGGTTTGCTATATGGCCATATGTTGACAATGTTAAAACTGAACTTTCTTTTTTAATATTCTGAAAACGGAAGTGAAAATACTGACCGTTCTGGGGACATACATTTTTAGGTTGCAGGGAGTTTCTGAAAACGTTGGACTATGTTCCCTGAAAGTTTTCCTGGGTGGTCTTATAAACGTTCTGAGAATGGAAATTATAGGTAATTTGGAGGTTTTTGAAAATCAGTTCCTAAAAACTTTTACTGAACGTTTCAACAAGACTAAACACTGCTAGCTTAACTGTTTTGAACTCCAAGCACAGATAGGACATATGGAAATGATTTTGCTTAGGTGTTAATCATGTAAACATATTTATTTTTTATTGTGGCACGGCCTCCGTGAGATTCAAACTTATCATCTTCTGTTTTCTATCCGTGGAATTAGTCCGCTGCGCCACCAGGATAGAGCTAGCATGCCATGTATTTTTTTTTCACTCATACAAACTTGTTCATTTTAGTCTATTCAAATAGACTCCATTTCAAATGAAACAAGCACTCATTAAGATCAGGTTTGGCCAACACACCGGAACACAGTTAACAAAATAGAGGATAGAGAGAGTTATGTTTGACGCTGAAAACGGAATGTGTTTTCAATAATATTCTTGGAACATTACTAGTGTTTATTTGTGTTTTTTTTTATGGAACGTTTTCTTAATGTTCTGAGAATATTACTTTAAATAGGATCATGAGGAAACCTTCAGAAAACGTTATGCTGAAGTACTGAAATTCCCACCATTTCTTAATTGAAAACATTCCCAATTTCAAACCAGTAGGAAAACATTACAAAAAAATTACAAAAATGTTAATTAAATGTAACTAGGTTTGAACTTTTAGGAAACATTCTGTTAAAGTAATGAAATACCAAGAAAATCATGTTATTTTGTGAAGTTCCTTAAATGTGTTGAGAATGTTCCAAAGCCAAGCAACTATCCTGCACCATTCCCAGAACGTTGTGGGAAGGTTGTATGTAAAATAACCATAGGACAACCACAGAAACGTATGGTTCTCAGAACGTTATGTGCTAGCTGGGTCATTTATCAAAGCTAAAGGCCATGGAACAGTTGAAGATTGGAATGAATGGGAGCTTCATGTAGTTTTACAGGTAGCCACGAAGAAAATGTGAATTGCCAATTTAATATATGTCTGACCAACAAGTGTTTGGAACAAAAACAACGTTTTTCTATTATATTGTCGAACATTTAGATGAGATTGTCAGACCTCATAAAAGAGCAAGATAAATTGTTTATTTTCTAAGCCAGATGGATAGCAAAGCCAACTCGGCAACGCTGTTCACTCCCCCCCCCATAGAGATTTGCAGTACTTCAGATACACAGCTCAGTCTTTGTCCATGATGACACATTCTGTTCTGACTCTAGTTGGCCCCAGCCTGTCTGCCTGCTTCACTGTGCTAATTAAGGCAACGGAGAGGAGGGATGACGGGGTGGAAGGGGGGCGGGGTTAATTGGCTGGGCGGAAGGGGGGCGGGGTTAATTGTATGTATGGGACAGAGGCGTAAGTAGATGTGAGAGAGAGAGCCGGGTATGCTAGGAGTGGTTAGATGGTAGAGAATGGGTAATGTCTTGCCCCCTTGCCACATCATTGTGTCATGACGGACACTTGAAACCTTCAAACATTTTGGACAGTCATTTAAAAAGGATAATAGTGATAGGATAATAGTGGATTTAGTCAATTATATTGTGGGGCAAAAAAAATGTTTTAGAATCTCCCTATTAAAGGTAGACTCAGCAAAATGACGTCGCCACCAGCAGCACCGCAGATATTAAAGATGAGCGAGATGCAACACTTTGCTCTCACACTGTATCTGAGCATGTGCACGGCTTGGCTTCACGCTGTTACAGCACGGCGGGTACGGGACCAAAACAGCGGGGAAGTTGATCCTTGCGCTTCAACACTTTTAGTTGCTGCGGAAATTGACCCACAATGCCGTTTACTTTCTGCATCTACTTCATATTGCTGAGTCTACCTTTACATTTTCACTCCCACATTTTAACATTCAAGCTCGGGTGCTTCTAAATGCATTGTGTATGTTTATAGTGTTTCCTAAACATTGTCATCATTATGGGTTGAGTGAGGGTCACTTAAATTAATGTAAAAAAAAAAAAAAAACTACCAGGAGTAAAACAGGGAAGGGACTCAGGGGGTATGCTAATTTGGTATATAGCAGACCTAACTCACTCTATTAAATTAATCAAAACAGGAACATTTTACATTTGGCTAGAAATTCAAAAGGAAATTATCTCAACAGAGAAAAATGTCCTCCTGTGTGCTACCTATATCCCCCCACTAGAATCCCCATACTTTAATGAAGACAGCTTCTCCATCCTGGATTGGGAAATTAAATCATTTCCAGACCCAGGAACATAGAACTAGTCTGTGGCGACCTAAATGCCAGAACTGGACAAGAACCTGACATCCTCAGCACACAGGTGGACAAACGCCTACCTGGAGGTGACAGCATTCCCTCCCCCATATGCCCCCCTAGGCACAACTACGACAACATAACCAACAAAAACGGGTCACGACTCCTGCAGTTCTGTTTCATGCTGGGTATGTACATAGTCAATGGTAGGCTTTGAGGGGACTCCTACGGTAGGTACACCTATAGCTCATCTCTTGGCAGTAGTACTGTAGACTACTTTATCACTGACCTCAACCCAGAAACTCTCAGAGCGTTCACAGTCAGCCCACTGACACCCCAGCCCACAGCAAAATCACACTCTACTTGAACAGAGCAATACTCAATCATGAGGCATCAAAGCCAAAGGAACTGAATAATATTAAGAAATGCTAAAGATGGAAGGAAAGTATTGTGGAAACCTACCAAAAAACAATTAGGCAACAACAAATTAAATCCCTTTTAGACAACTTCCTGGACAAAACGTTTCACTGTAATAGTGAAGGTGTAAACTTGGCAGTAGAAAACCTAAATCCAATTTCGATAAACTTCCATATCTATTGGGTGAAATACCACAGTATGCCATCACAGCAGCAAGATGTGTGACCTGTTGCCACAAGAAAAGGGCAACCAGTGAAGAACAAACACCATTGTAAATAAAACCCATATTTATGTTTATTTATTTTCCCTTTTGTACTTTAACTATTAGCACAAAATATGACATTTGAAATGTCTTTATTCCTTTGGAACTTTTGTGAGTGTAATATTTACTGTGATATTTATTTATTTATTGTTTATTTCACTTTAGTTTTTTGTCTATTTCACTTGCTTTGGCAATATGTTTCCCATGCCAATTAAAGCCCCTTAAATTGAAATTGAGAGAGGGAGGGAGGGAGGGAGGGAGGGAAGGAGGGAGGCGCTTCAGGGGTGCAGAGAGAGAAAACAAAAAGAGAATTACTTCACACATTGGAAAGAATCAACCCAAAAAACAGAGCAAACTAGAATGCTATTTGGCCCTAAACAGAGAGTACACAGTGGCAGAATACCTGACCACTGTAACTCACCCAAACTTAAGAAAATATTTGACTATGTACAGATTCAGTGAGCATAGCCTTGCTATTGAGAAAGGCAGACCTGGCTCTCAAGAGGAGACAGGCTATGTGCACACTGCCCACAGAATGAGGTGGAAACTGAGCTGCACTTCCTAACCTCCTGCCAAATGTGTGACCATATTAGAGACACATATATTTCCTTCAGATTACACAGACCCACAAAGAATTTGAAAACAAATCAAACGTTGATAAACTCTTGTTGGTCGAAATACCGAAATGTGCAATCACAGCAGCAAGATTTGTGACCCGTTACCATAAATAATGGTTGCGTTAACAATGTTGTTTGTGCTCCACTGGTTGCCCTGTTTTAATCTGTTTACTTGTCTTCCCCTATTATTCAGAATACAACTATTTGCCCATTGTTAAAAACACTGTACATAGCTGTTAATATAACATTTGAAACGTCTTTATCCTTTTGAAACCTTTTTGAGTGAAATATTTCCTGTTAATGTTTTTATCTGTTTTTGTTGATGTTGTGTTTCTTCTCATGTATGTTTATTATTTATTTCACTTGCTTTGGCAATGTAAACACACGTTTCCCATGGCAACAAAGCCTGTTTGAATTTTATTTAACTAGGCAAGTCAGTTAAGAACAAATTCTTATCTACAATGACTGCCTACATCGGACGACGCTGGGCCAATTGTGCGCCGCCCTATGGCACTCCCAATCACGGCCGGATTGCGATACAGCCTGGAATCGGACCAGGGGGTCTGTAGTGACGCCTCAAGCGCTGAGATGCAGTGCCTTAGACCGCTGCGCCACTCGGGAATTGAATTGAATTGAGAGAGAGATCTGGGGCCTGGGCAGAGAGGTGCTGAGAGGGGGAGGAAGGAGCGGGGGAGGAAGGAGAGGGGGAGGAAGGAGCGGGGGAGGAAGGAAACACCTATTATTCTGCATGTCCACTGAGGATTTACCCCGGTGTTTTACCCAAAAGTCTCAGACTTTTCTGTTTCCATCTACGCGGGCCGGCACCCATGTCTCACTGGGCCATGGCTCCGACGGACCTGCTCTGATAAGCTAAGACAAGGATCTGGTTCCTTTCAGCCCGCATTTACATAACAATGGCTAACTGTGAACTTTAACACCTTCACGCAAAGCAACAGTCTTGAATGATGCAGTGGTTGTGGTGAGGAGAAACTCCTGTTCCTAACGGAAGTAGAAGAAATATGGTAATAGCTACATCTTGTCCTCTGATTGGCATGGTAGTTTCACCATGTTGTGTATCCCTTGTGGTTACTATGTTGTGTATCTCTTGTGGTCAACATATTGTGTATCTCTTGTGGTCAACATATTGTGTATCTCTTGTGGTTACTATGTTGTGTATCTCTTGTGGTCAACATATTGTGTATCTCTTGTGGTTACTATGTTGTGTATCTCTTGTGGTCAACATATTGTGTATCTCTTGTGGTCAACATATTGTGTATCTCTTGTGGTCAACATATTGTGTATCTCTTGTGGTCAACATATTGTGTATCTCTTGTGGTTACTATGTTGTGTATCCCTTGTGGTCAACATATTGTGTATCTCTTGTGGTCAACATATTGTGTATCTCTTGTGGTCAACATATTGTGTATCTCTTGTGGTTACTATGTTGTGTATCTCTTGTGGTCAACATATTGTGTATCTCTTGTGGTCAACATATTGTGTATCTCTTGTGGTCAACATATTGTGTATCTCTTGTGGTCAACATATTGTGTATCTCTTGTGGTCAACATATTGTGTATCTCTTGTGGTTACTATGTTGTGTATCTCTTGTGGTCAACATATTGTGTATCTCTTGTGGTCAACATATTGTGGAGTTTTCACCTTATTGTGTATCTCTATTAAATCCTTTCAGATGTACTCATCACAGCCTCAGGGTTTAGTTGATATTAGTCATGTAGCTACAGTATTAGTAATGTAGCTACAGTATTATTTATGTACATTATTAGTCATGTAGCTACAGTATTAGTAATGTAGCTGGAGTATTAGTCACAAACATTATTAGTCACGCACATTATTAGTCATGTAGCTACATTATTAGTCATGTACATTATTAGTAATGTAGCAACAGTGTTAGCCATGTACAGTATTAGTCATGTAGCTACAGTATTAGCCATGTACAGTATTAGTCATGTAGCTACAGTATTAGTAATGTAGCTGGAGTATTAGTCACAAACATTATTAGTCACGCACATTATTAGTCATGTAGCTACATTATTAGTAATGTGCATTATTAGTAATGTAGCTACAGTATGCGTCAAGTAGTAACAGTATTAGTAATGCACAATATTAGCAATGTAGCTACAGTATTATTTATGTACATTATTTGTAATGTAGCTACATTATTAGTCATGTAGCTACAGTATTAGTCATGTACAGTATTAGTAATGTAGCTACAGTATTAGTAATGTAGCTACAGTATTATTTATGTACATTATTAGTCATGTAGCTACAGTATTAGTCACGTACAATATTAGTCATGTAGCTACAATATTAGTCATGTAAAGTATTAGTCATGTATATTATTAGTAATGTAGCTACAGTATTAGTCATGTAGCTACAGTATTAGTCACGTACAATATTAGTCATGTAGCTACAATATTAGTCATGTAAAGTATTAGTCATGTATATTATTAGTAATGTAGCTACAGTATTAGTCATGTAGCTACAGTATTAGTCATGTACATTATTAGTAATGTAGCTACAGTATTAGTCATGTACAGTATTAGTAATGTAGCTACAGTATTAGTAATGAAGCTGGAGTATTATTTATGTACATTATTAGTCATGTAGCTACAGTATTATTTATGTACATTATTAGTAATGTAGCTACAGTATTAGTCACGTACAATATTAGTCATGTAGCTACAGTATTAGTCATGTAGCTACAATATTAGTCATGTAAAGTATTAGTCATGTATATTATTAGTAATGTAGCTACAGTATTAGTCATGTAGCTACAGTATTACTCATGTAAAGTATTAGTAATGTAGCTACAGTATTAGTAATGAAGCTGGAGTATTATTTATGTACATTATTAGTCATGTAGCTACAGTATTATTTATGTACATTATTAGTAATGTAGCTACAGTATTAGTCACGTACAATATTAGTCATGTAGCTACATTATTAGTCATGTAGCTACAATATTAGTCATGTAAAGTATTAGTCATGTATATTATTAGTAATGTAGCTACATTATTAGTAATGTAGCTACAGTATTAGTCATGTACAGTATTAGTAATGTAGCTACAGTATTAGTCATGTAGCTACAGTATTAGTCATGTAGCTACAGTATTAGTCATGTATATTATTAGTCATGTAGCTACAGTATTAGTCATGTAGCTACAGTATTAGTCATGTATATTATTAGTAATGTAGCTACAGTATTAGTCAAGGAGCAACAGTATTAGTAATGCACAATATTAGTAATGTAGCTACAGTATTAGTCATGTACAGTATTAGTCATGTATATTATTAGTAATGTAGCTACAGTATTAGTCATGTAGCTACAGTATTACTCATGTAAAGTATTTGTCATGTATATTATTAGTAATGTAGCTACAGTATTTGTAATGTAGCTACAGTATTAGTCATGTACAGTATTAGTAATGTAGCTACAGTATTAGTCATGTACAGTATTAGTCATGTAGCTACAGTATTAGTCATGTAGCTACAGTATTAGTCATGTATATTATTAGTCATGTAGCTACAGTATTAGTCATGTACAGTATTAGTAATGTAGCTACAGTATTAGTCATGTAGCTACAGTATTAGTCTGGTAGCTACAGTATTAGTCATGTATATTATTAGTCATGTAGCTACAGTTTTAGTCATGTACAGTATTAGTAATGTAGCTACAGTATTAGTCATGTAGCTACAGTATTAGTCATGTAGCTACAGTATTAGTCATGTATATTATTAGTCATGTAGCTACAGTATTAGTCATGTAGCTACAGTATTAGTCATGTATATTATTAGTAATGTAGCTACAGTATTAGTCAAGGAGCAACAGTATTAGTAATGCACAATATTAGTAATGTAGCTACAGTATTAGTCATGTACAGTATTAGTCATGTATATTATTAGTAATGTAGCTACAGTATTAGTCATGTAGCTACAGTATTACTCATGTAAAGTATTAGTCATGTATATTATTTGTAATGTAGCTACAGTATTAGTAATGTAGCTACAGTATTAGTCATGTACAGTATTAGTAATGTAGCTACAGTATTAGTCATGTACAGTATTAGTCATGTAGCTACAGTATTAGTCATGTAGCTACAGTATTAGTCATGTATATTATTAGTCATGTAGCTACAGTATTAGTCATGTAGCTACAGTATTAGTCATGTACATTATTAGTAATGTAGCTACAGTATTAGTCATGTACAGTATTAGTAATGTAGCTACAGTATTAGTAATGAAGCTGGAGTATTATTTATGTACATTATTAGTCATGTAGCTACAGTATTATTTATGTACATTATTAGTAATGTAGCTACAGTATTAGTCACATACAATATTAGTCATGTAGCTACAGTATTAGTCATGTAGCTACAATATTAGTCATGTAAAGTATTAGTCATGTATATTATTAGTAATGTAGCTACAGTATTAGTCATGTAGCTACAGTATTACTCATGTAAATTATTAGTAATGTAGCTACAGTATTAGTAATGAAGCTGGAGTATTATTTATGTACATTATTAGTCATGTAGCTACAGTATTATTTATGTACATTATTAGTAATGTAGCTACAGTATTAGTCACGTACAATATTAGTCATGTAGCTACAGTATTAGTCATGTAGCTACAATATTAGTCATGTAAAGTATTAGTCATGTATATTATTAGTAATGTAGCTACAGTATTAGTCATGTAGCTACAGTATTACTCATGTAAAGTATTAGTAATGTAGCTACAGTATTAGTAATGAAGCTGGAGTATTATTTATGTACATTATTAGTCATGTAGCTACAGTATTATTTATGTACATTATTAGTAATATAGCTACAGTATTAGTCACGTACAATATTAGTCATGTAGCTACAGTATTAGTCATGTAGCTACAATATTAGTCATGTAAAGTATTAGTCATGTATATTATTAGTAATGTAGCTACAGTATTAGTCATGTAGCTACAGTATTACTCATGTAAAGTATTAGTAATGTAGCTACAGTATTAGTCATGTAGCTACAGTATTACTCATGTAAAGTATTAGTCATGTATATTATTAGTAATGTAGCTACATTATTAGTAATGTAGCTACAGTATTAGTCATGTACAGTATTAGTCATGTAGCTACAGTATTAGTCATGTAGCTACAGTATTAGTCATGTATATTATTAGTAATGTAGCTACAGTATTAGTCAAGGAGCAACAGTATTAGTAATGCACAATATTAGTAATGTAGCTACAGTTAGTCATGTAGCTACAGTATTAGTCATGTATATTATTAGTAATGTAGCTACAGTATTAGTCATGTAGCTACAGTATTAGTCATGTAGCTACAATATTAGTCATGTAAAGTAATAGTCATGTATATTATTAGTAATGTAGCTACAGTATTAGTCATGTAGCTACAGTATTACTCATGTAAAGTATTAGTCATGTATATTATTAGTAATGTAGCTACATTATTAGTAATGTAGCTACAGTATTAGTCATGTACAGTATTAGTAATGTAGCTACAGTATTAGTCATGTAGCTACAGTATTAGTCATGTAGCTACAGTATTAGTCATGTAGCTACAGTATTAGTCATGTATATTATTAGTAATGTAGCTACAGTATTAGTCAAGGAGCAACAGTATTAGTAATGCACAATATTAGTAATGTAGCTACAGTATTAGTCATGTAGCTACAGTATTAGTCATGTATATTATTAGTAATGTAGCTACAGTATTAGTCATGTAGCTACAGTATTAGTCATGTAGCTACAATATTAGTCATGTAAAGTATTAGTCATGTATATTATTAGTAATGTAGCTACAGTATTAGTCATGTAGCTACAGTATTACTCATGTAAAGTATTAGTCATGTATATTATTAGTAATGTAGCTACATTATTAGTAATGTAGCTACAGTATTAGTCATGTACAGTATTAGTCATGTAGCTACAGTATTAGTCATGTAGCTACAGTATTAGTCATGTATATTATTAGTAATGTAGCTACAGTATTAGTCAATGAGCAACAGTATTAGTAATGCACAATATTAGTAATGTAGCTACAGTATTAGTCATGTACAGTATTCGTCATGTAGCTACAGTATTAGTCCCCCCCTCTCTATCTATCTCTCTCCCCCTCTATCTCTCTCTCCCTCTCTCTCTCTCTCCCTCTCTCCCCCTCCTCTCTCTTTCTTTCTCTCCCTCTCTCCCACCCTCTCTGTTTTCCCCAAAATGTGTCTGAGGTGCTAAACTACTGCAGGATTAGCATATAGCAGTTAGGAGGAAAGACTGAGCTGTGTGTGTGAGAGAAAGAGTGTATGTGCGACTGTATCGACTCAGACAGAGCGATAGAACACAGCAGAAGCCTATTCTTTAGTGATATCCAATTGGTAGTTACAGTCTTGTCCCATCGCTGCAACTCCCGTATGGACTCGGGAGAGGCAAAGGTCAACAGCCACGCGTCCCCCGAAACACGACCCTGCCAAGCCGCACTGCTCGCTTAACCCAGAAGCCAGCCGCACAACTGGCGACCGAAGTCAGCGCTAGAGCGACGCAGCCTGGGATCAAACCCAGGTCTGTAGCGACGCCTCTAGCACTGCGATGCGGTGCCTTAGACCACTGCGCCGCTCGGGAGGCCTAGCAGAAGCCCTTTCAAGGATGCCAAATATCTTCTCTGTAAACAAAACAGATATGGGAGTTTCTCAGTCTGCAGTTATAATCATATAGAGATGGAATCCTCATAATTATGGATAATACTATAGTAGCCCACTCAACCTGCATTTGACCAGAAACCAAAGATGTATGTGGATCCTTGTGCCACTAGGTGGCAGCGATGCTCCTCATTCAACATGGATGAAGAGGGTGCTGGTCTGGATGTGTGTAGAAAAGGTTCTGAACCTTTCTATTCTCATTGTTTCTACAGATTGTAAATTGAAATAAACATTTTATTTTAATGATCGATTGACTATGACTTTTCAGATCACCAAGTAGTGCTATCTGCAGGGTTAGCTCCAGGTAAATATTGCAATTCTTCAGCCATTCCTGGACCTGTGACCAAAAACAAGCTACATATGGACAGTACCAAAAAAAATGATCTAATGATTCTGTCTCTTCGCAGCAAAATCTGCAGAGCTGGGAAGGTTGTATCCCCCATATAAATAACATTCTATTGGTTGCAAGAATTTTGTATAATAATTTAAATAGAACAATTATATGTTTTGAATCTGGGGTCGTTTTGCGTATCATTTCATAAACCCTGTGCCATGGAATCGGTACGTCAAAAATCTCTTCCCAACTATTTTGCAATCTATATGAGACGGCTGTCAATTTTTGGGTCCTTAAATGAAACTGGTATACTTTTTTATTAATCACAATTTTCTTTAACCAATTATGGTCTTTAATGCAGGGCCGACAGACAAGTTCCTTACTTTTCCCCACTTCCACTTTCCTCTTCCATTTTTGCGGTAATGCTGCAATTAGTTGGTTGTAATTTTGGGTAGAGCAGACATTTCCATATGTTTTTGTTAGCTGCTTGTGCGACATAACTCCACCAGTCCTACCTATGATATCATTTACATAGATTATCCCTTTTTTAAACATAAAAAAAAGTATGTTTTTTTTATCAATTAGTATATTTGAGTTTAACCACAATATTTGTTGCATTATTTGTTCTGTCCTTTCTGGTGGATAAAATTGAAATTGCAACCAACTTTCTATGGCTTGTTTTAGAAATAGTGATATTTGGGAGATGATTTCCTTTTCAAATAACTGAAAGTGAGAGGTTGTAATCTGAATAAAGGGAAAAGGCCATTCTTGAACATAGGGTGAGACATTATTTGAGAGGGTGAGACTAATTTGCTAGAGAACCAGTTCGGATTTAAGTATAACTTTTGTGTGACTGAAGCCTTTAGTGAGAGGTCTAATGCTTTAATATTTAATAATTTCTGCCCTCCGAATTAATATTCATTATATAAATATGCCCGTTTAATTCTGTCTGGCTTGCCGTTCCAAATAAAATGGAATATTTTTTTCTCATATAATGTAAAAAACTGTTGTAGGCAAGACCATAAGCAAATAGGTAAACTGGGATATTACTAAAGAGTTAATCAGGGTGATATTTCCACATATAGACAGGTATTTACCTTTCCATGGTAGCAAGATCTTATCTATTTTTGCTAACTTTCTATTAAAATATATTGGAGTGAGATCATTTCTTTCTTTCGGGATATGTATTCCGAGTATATCCACATCACCATCAGACCATTTTATTGGTAAACTACACGGTAATGTACATTTGTTATTTTTTTGTGATCCAATATGTAATATAGTACACTTATTATAATTAGGTTGTAATCCAGAGAGGTTAGAAAAAGTATCTAGATCCTCTATGAGGCTGTGGAGGGATCCAAGTTGTGGATTTAAAAGAAAACGTGAATTATCAGCATACAATGACACCTTTGTTTTTAAGCCCTGGATTTCTAATCCCTTGATATTATTGTTGGATCTGATTTTAATAGCTAACATCTCGATGGCCATAATAAATAGATATGCCGATAGTGGACAACCTTGTTTTACTCCTCTTGACAGTTTAAAACTTTCTGAGAAAGTCTTTCTGTGCAGCTGTTAATTTTGCATTATTAATATAAATAAAATCCTTACAATTAACTTCGGTTAGAGGAGACGGAGGAGACTGAAACGAAAACTTATGCTTAAAGTACTTTGCTTCCTCTTTCAAAATATAATTTGGTGAATCTTCATTTGTAACCAGTTTCAGTCAATTATTTTTGGTAGCATTTCTATGTTGAAGAAAAAATTATTTGGTGCATTTCTCCCTATATTCCATCCAGTTTGCTTTATTTAAAAAAATATATATATTACACTTGATCTTTCTCGAATACGTTTCTCCATTTCTTTCTGTTGTTCCTCGAACTTATTCTAAGCCTCTATGGTACAGTTTTATTGCTATCTATCTGTTCTGTTAGAACTTCTATTTCCTTTGTTAGTATGGACTCTTTTGTCCTAAATTGCTTTTGTTTTAGAGATGAGTACTGAATTGCATGGCCTCTAAAGGCACATTTAAAAAGTGTCCCATACAATAAGGGGATTTGCTGTACTTATGTTATGTCGGAAAAATGCAGTTATAAATTCCTCTGTCCTAGTTAAAAACAAGTTATCATCCAATAGGCTTTGATTAAATTTCCAATATTCTCGCCCAATTGGAAATTAAGTAAGAGTAATGTAATTGATATGCCAGTTATCTGATGGTCCGACCACATTCTGTTCCTTATCAACACTTTTTAAACTTCTGTGCCAACGAGAATAACATAAGAATGAAGTCAAGATGACTTGTCTGATTGAGTCTCCTCCATGTATATCTCACTAGGTCAGGATATTTAAGCCTCCATTTATCCACTAGTTCCAATATATCCATGATATTCATGATTTCCTTAAGTGCATGAGGGTGATAGTTTCTAGTGTGATTTCCTTTATGGTCCATTGAGGTATTTAAAACCGTATTATAATCTCCCACCATAATAATAGAGTCTTGAATTGCTTGCAGGGTTGATAATTTATTATATATATTTTCAAAGAAGCGTGGATCATCATTATTTGGTCCGTAAAGGTTAATGAGCCATATCTGTTTATGGTCCAATAACATATTTAAAATCATCCATCTACCTTGAGGATCTATTTGGACAATTTGCAATTTGCACATTCGGATCGAAATTACTATTAATTAATATCATCACCCCCCCCCACACACACAGTGTAATCATATGTGTTTGTGCATTTGTTTGTTAATTGTCTTGTCTTGTACCACCACCTGTGTGAGTTAGATTCCAGAATTAGAAGGCCTTTAACAAGAGCCAGCTGCTCAGTCTGATGGAAGAGACCATGACATGATACTGTACATATAAACAATATAATCCTTCCCTCCCTCCCTCCCTCCCTCCCTCCCTCCGTCCTTTCCTCCCTCCCTCCGTCCTTCCCTCCCTCCCTCCCTCCCTCCCTCCCTCCCTTCCTCCCTCCCTCCCTCCCTCCCTCCCTCCCTCCCTCCCTCCCTCCCTCCTCCCTCCTCCCTCTCCCTCCCTTCCCCCTCCCTCCCTCCCTCCCTCCCTCCCTCCTATTTATCAGCTATTTCCTAATCCAGTGGGATCATTGGGTTTGCCAGTACTGTGTATTACAAATAATGTTCCACTTTGTTTGACTTTTTCACTGAACTCCGACTGATGATTCATTCCAGGCTGTCGCTGCAGTGGAGGGAGGCGGATGGTGTGTGTGTGTGTGTGTGTGTGTGTGTGTTGTTTCAGTCTGTCGCTGCAGTGAAGGGAGGCAGGCTGTTAATAGCTTGAGAGAGGGAGAGAGAGAGAGATGTTTACTAGAGGTAAGGATAATATAAGGAGACAGGGTTACTAGAGGTAAGGATAATATAAGGAGACAGGGTTACTAGAGGTAAGGATAATATAAGGAGACACACACACATGAAAAAGTCACAGGTGACTCTCTGTGACTCCATGAGGTGGTGTAATTACACAAATGACAGGATGAGGCCACTATAGCTCTGTCCTATTGTTGCCAGAGGGATGCCCTACCAGCCGACCAAGACAGATTCTATTATTGTCATTGTGCTAACAAGGCTGTCTCTCTGGACAAGGAGCAACAAAGTCTAGAGATTTATTTCAATAGTTTATTTAGGACAGTATAAGGAAGTTACAAGTTTGACACATTGAATAAACAATAGTTGGATGCACTGCACCATCACTCTTTAGCTTGGACTAATTTCCTCTGTTAGTCCCGAGATATATTTTCTCTGCTTTGTATTGTTCCTACCCAGGCTGCCAGAGAGAGAGAGAGAGGTGAGCCACCAGACCAGCAGCCCTCTCTGTCTGTCTCTCCTCTGGGTTCTGGTCAGGGGGTGGAAGAGACATAATCCTGCTCTCTCTCTCTCTCTCTCTCTCTCTCTCTCTCTCTCTCTCCCTCTCTGTCTCTCTCTCTCTCTCTCTAAGTGGTCTGAAAGCTACCCGTGTCCCGGCGCCCACCCCTGCATACAAATGTCCTAATATGTGTCCCCCTACCCTCCAACCCTGTCTAAGTGGAAAAGTGTATTAGCAGCCCCACCGCACCAATTTAACCTCACCTCCAATAATGGCGAAATTAGTTACATTGTGAGACTGTGTGTGTGTGTGTGTGTGTATTCGCTCACCGTCCCTCTCCCTAATGGCTATTGGCTAATTATCGGGGTCCATGATTAAAAACACAGTGACTGTGAACCATGAACTAATTTATGTGTGTGGGCTATATATTTTGTGTGTGTGTGTGTGTGTGAGAGAGAGAGAGCGTGCGTGTGCATATGTGTGGGAGTTATTGTCTAAATAATGAATCGATATAAGGCGAATTGCCTGTTTCAGTACAAAGAAGAGGGAGAAAGACATATCAGACAGGAAGCAGGAAGCAGGAAGCACCAAGTGCCATTTGGAACGCAACCAAGAACTAGATGAGAATTCCCAAGAGGACAATAGTGTTTCTATAATAGCCTATCTGAGTTTTGTTAATATGCTAATTCCCTGGCTAAAACTTTTAATGGAGTGAGTCTGTTATTTCAGCAAGCGCTAGGCAGCTCGGCCAAGTCACCCACTCACTGCTCTCACTGTTAATAGACACCTGTCAGAATACCTTACCCCTTATCTCTCAGTACTAATAGACACCTGTCAGAATACCTTCCCCCTTATCTCTCAGTACTAATAGCCACCTGTCAGAATACCTTCCCCCTTATCTCTCAGTACTAATAGACACCTGTCAGAATACCTTCCCCCTTATCTCTCAGTACTAATAGCCACCTGTCAGAATACCTTCCCCCTTATCTCTCAGTACTAATAGCCACCTGTCAGAATACCTTCCCCCTTATCTCTCAGTACTAATAGACACCTGTCAGAATACCTTCCTCCTTATCTCTCAGTACTAATAGACACCTGTCAGAATACCTTCCTCCTTATCTCTCAGTACTAATAGCCACCTGTCAGAATACCTTCCTCCTTATCTCTCAGTACTAATAGACACCTGTCAGAATACCTTCCCCCTTATCTCTCAGTACTAATAGACACCTGTCAGAATACCTTCCCCCTTATCTCTCAGTACTAATAGCCACCTGTCAGAATACCTTCCCCCTTATCTCTCAGTACTAATAGACACCTGTCAGAATACCTTCCCCCTTATCTTTCTATAAACACATTGAATAGCAGAAATAGGTCTGAAAAGCAATATGTCGAAGAAATGGGCTTCAATATTTTCTCAAAATATGATTTATTTAATGTCAATGTCTTAATGTCCTTTTTTTTGTTGACATTTCCATGCTTATCTACAGCTGTGTTCAGGACATGGTGTACTTCATTGTTCTGTTTTGGGATTCATTGCTGCAATAAACAAAAACTTTGCATAAAAAACAGGATGAAATATACTGGCAGAGAAAAACGATGGAGGACTATAAAAAGGATATAAGACGTGATACTTTTTAGGAATTATTTTTGGGAGGAAGGCAATACTTACCTTAGCGCAGTGTTCTTGGGTTACATACTTCTCTCAGCATAGCATGTATCCCCTGTACGTGTCTGTGTGTGTGTGTGTATCCAGTGATTCACTCTCCACCTCTCCTTCTGACCCAGATAAGTTCTCTGGATCTCCTGGCTCTCCTGGCTCTCCTGGATCTCCTGGATCTCCTGGCTCTCCTGGCTCTCCTGGATCTCCTGGCTCTCCTGGTTCTCCTGGCTCTCCCGGATCTCCCGGCTCTCCTGGATCTCCTGGCTCTCCTGGCTCCTGGCAAATAGGTAGAACCCTTTTGGGTTCCAAGTAGAACCATTTCTACAGAGGGTTCTACCTGGAATTAAAAAGGGTTCTACCTGGAACCATAAGGGGTTCCCCTTTTGGAACCTTGTTTTTTAAAGAGTGTAGAGCAGTTTAGGAAGGCTGGCTGTAGGCAGAGATACAAAGCTGGTAGCCCTAAGCACTGATCTAGGAACAGCTAAATTAAGTTAATTAAAGTACCGCAGAAGGAGAAAGATGAATTGCTGCTGCCTCACAGTCCTGACTGGATTAACGTAATGCTGGATGTAAAATGAGTGCTCACTATTTAGCCTCGCTTGGAGGAAAATGGATTGCATGTGTTTTTGTAAATAATATAAAGCCAATGTGTGTGTTGGGATTAAAGCTTTCTCCAGGTGCCTCCGGCAGGGTTCTCCATTACATATTCCATCTATCAATTAACATTCAGAAAGAGAAGTTAGCTTCAGATCACTGCTTCAGGGTTACTGCAACACCCACAGGGGGAGTGCCTAGGGAGCTTTACCTCCAGGAGTGTGTGTGAGTGTGTATTCGTGCATGCTAGCATGAGTGTGTGCGTGAATTTGTATGTGTATGCCTCTGTACATTTCTTTCCAGTGGTATTCCCTCCAGCTCCCCCCAACCAAACCATTGATCATTAACATGTTAGCAATTTGATAATATTATTCAGAAGATATTAATGGCTCCTAAGAGGATGCTGTAAACATTTACATAAATTAATAGGTTGTTGTTGCTGTTGTTCAAGCATCTGAATGATTAAAAAGTAATTTGATTTGTGTGTAAAGGAGAGATTATTGATCTCATTTCAGAGAGGTTAATTCATAAGTAAATTGTAGGAAATAATGCTGTACTACCGGAAATATAGGAAATCAGACAATTGTACCGACTAGACATCAAATTAATGAAATGTACAGTCTAATAGAGGACTACAGACTGTATGCTAGAAGTATATTATATTAGTTACCTTGACAGCGTAGTCCACAGCAGAGACTCTGAACACAGCCTTTACAGATTGTCACACCCTGATCTGTTTCACCTGTCTTTGTGCTTGTCTCCACCCCCCTCCAGGTGTCACCCATCTTCCCCATTATCCCCGGTGTATTTATACCTGACCCTGACCCTGAGACTGCCTGCCGTTCTGTACCTTTTTGGACTCTGGTCGGGATTACTGACCTCTGCCTGCCCTTGACCTGTCGTTTGCCTGCCCCCTGTTTTTGTAATAAACTTTTGTTACTTCGACACTCTGCATCTGGGTCTTATCCTGAAACGTGATACAGACAGAATACGATCCAACTCCTACATCCTCTTGAAACTCACACGGGTCTGAGAACTGGGCAGAACCACCATGCAGTTACGCACACACACACACACACACACACACACACACACACACACACACACACACACACACACACACACACACACACACACACACACACACACACACACACACACACACACACACACACGCACACACACACACACACACACACGCACACACGCACACACGAACACGCACACACACACGCACACACACAGCACACACACACACACACACACACACACACACACACACACACACACACACACACACACACACACACGCACACACACACACACAAATGGTGTCCTTGGAGGGGACTGTGTTAAAGGACAGTGAGGAAAGGAGAGAGCGATGAGAGGATGGACAGGAGAGAGGGATGAGAGGAGAGGAGAGAGGGATGAGAGGACAGGAGAGAGGATGAGAGGATGGACAGGAGAGAGGGATGAGAGGAGAGGAGAGAGGGATGAGAGGAGAGGAGAGAGGGATGAGAGGAGAGGAGAGAGGGATGAGAGGATGGACAGGAGAGAGGGATGAGAGGATGGACAGGAGAGAGGGATGAGAGGATGGACAGGAGAGAGGGATGAGATGTGGAGTAGAGGTAGAGAGGATGGGAGTTGGATGATAGAGGGACGGAAGGGAAGGGTGGAGTCTCCCAGGACATGGCTGATCACACTGCTATTTGACATGGTTTCACTCTCTGTAATGTCTGCTGGGTTTCATACCCATGTCTTTATAACTATTCAATGATGATGATGAGACGGGAGATGGGAATCAATTCAACCACTTATCTAGAACGGTGTCCACACACACACAACTCCCATGATGCTCTGCGGCACAACCCCAATACACCACACTCTCCATCACACAGTTCATGTAGTGGACGAAAGGAAGGAGAGAGGGAGACATGGAAGGAGAGAGGGAGACAGGGAAGGAGAGAGGGAGACAGGGAAGGAGAGAGGGAGACAGGGAAGGAGAGAGGGAGACAGGGAAGGAGAGAGGGAGACAGGGAAGGAGAGAGGGAGACAGGGAAGGAGAGAGGCAGACAGGGAAGGAGAGAGGGAAGAGAAGGGAAAAAGAGGGAAGGAGAGAGGGAGACATGGAAGGAGAGAGGGAGACAGGGAAGGAGAGAGGGAGACAGGGAAGGAGAGAGGGAGACAGGGAAGGAGAGAGGGAGACAGGGAAGGAGAGAGGGAGACAGGGAAGGAGAGAGGGAGACAGGGAAGGAGAGAGGGAGACAGGGAAGGAGAGAGGGAAGAGAAGGGAAAAAGAGGGAAGGAGAGAGGGAGACATGGAAAGAGAGGAGACAGGGAAGGAGAGAGGGAGACATGGAAGGAGGGAGGGAGACAGGGGAGGAGAGAGGGAGACAGGGAAGGAGAGAGGGAGACATGGAAGGAGAGAGGGAGACAGGGAAGGAGAGAGGGAGACAGGAAGGAGAGAGGGAGACAGGGAAGGAGGAGGGAGACATGGAAGGAGAGAGGGAGACAGGGAAGGAGAGAGGCAGACATGGAAGGAGAGAGGGAGACAGGGAAGGAGAGAGGGAGACATGGAAGGAGAGAGGGAGACAGGGAAGGAGAGAGGGAGACAGGGAAGGAGAGAGGGAGACATGGAAGGAGAGAGGGAGACAGGGAAGGAGAGAGGGAGACAGGGAAGGAGAGGGAAATTATAGAGGGAAGAGAAGGGAAGGATTCAGTGAGTGACTGCTTCATGACCGAGCTGAATTATAGCCTTGTCACTTCCAATCCCATCAGTCTCTCACACAGACACAGAGATGAGAGGAATCTCAAATCTAAATCCCTCTAGTGCTCCCGGCGCTTTGGCGTTCTGTGTGTTTGGGGGAGAGATGAGAACTTTCTTTCTGACAAGGCAAGAGAGTTGTTCTGTTCTCTCCTCTCTCTCCTTGAAGTTAGATGGATGACTTTAACTTTCACTTTGCTCAGAGTTGCACGCAGATCTGAGTGATATATCAAGTTACCGCAACACTGTCTGGGAAAAGCTGGGATGTTCTGATGCCTCAGCAGTGATCTTTGGGAGAGTACAGTCACACCTGCCCTGAAACAGTGGAGGCTCCACAGAGGAGGACCATCCTCCTCAGTGAATTTCATAAAAATCGAAATAGTGAAACATTAAAAAAGCTATCCCTTTTAGATAAAACTATACTAAATATATTCACGTACCAAAAATTAGTTAAAACACATTGTTTTGCAATGAAGGTCTGCAGTAGCCTCGGCAGCACTCTGTAGGGTTTAGCCGGTGGAAAGCTAGTTTCTGTCTTCCACGGGGCACATTGACTTCAATACAAAACCTAGGAGGCTAATCGTTCTCACCCCCTTCCATAGACTTACACAGTAATTATGACAACTTCCGGAGGACATCCTCCAACCTATCAGAGCTCTTGCAGCATGAACTGACATGTTGTCCACCCAATCAAAGGATCAGAGAATGAATCTAGTACTGAAAGCATAAGCTACAGCTAGCTAGCACTGCAGTGCATAAAATGTGGTGAGTAGTTGACTCAAAGAGAGAGAAAGACAATAGTTGAACAGTTTTGAATAATTTAATTTCTTCCAGAATTAAGGAGAAGCAAGAGAGAGAGAAAGAGAGCTTATATTCAAACACCCGGCTCAAACAGAGGGATGCTATGTTAGCTTGCTGGCTATAACTATCCAACACAAGACTGGAACTCTTCCAAGTCAAGGTAAGCTTTTGGTTTTATTAATTTATTGCTACTGGGGCCCGCAGGTGTAACTGCTAAACTGCTTGCTGACTGTACACTGTACTGCATGATTGTAGCGGGTTTACTA
Source organism: Coregonus clupeaformis (assembly GCF_020615455.1). Taxonomy (NCBI): domain Eukaryota; kingdom Metazoa; phylum Chordata; class Actinopteri; order Salmoniformes; family Salmonidae; genus Coregonus; species Coregonus clupeaformis. The sequence continues at coordinate 3,781,944 of NC_059227.1, forward strand.
ACGCGTTAGTTCTAGTAGCTATGTTGACTTGAAGTTAATATGGTGACAACGATGTGTGTAGCGATTAGCGGTCACTAAGGTTTGGCTTGGAAAGGTTTTTCCACCTGGTCACAGACAGCTGATGTGTTGTTCACTGAAGTCCACAAGCGAAGGGAAAAGGTGAGAGGAGGAGAGTGTGTAGATAGTTGTGAGAAGGAATTATATATACAACGAGAAAAGTGATCATGCTGTTTGTACGTGGCTGCTATGAAAGTGAACTGTTTGCGTGTGATCAGGGGTGTATTCATTCAGTTGAAAAAAAAACGTTTCATAAACGGAAACAAACGGAACGAAACGGGGATAAACATACCTGAATTTGTCCAATAGAAATTCTCATTTGCATCTGTTGGACTAATGATTACACCCTAGATCAGCTAGATGCAGGCAAGAGTGTGCAAGGCGGTATTGAATGTGTCATTGTCCGTCGACCTGTTCACCTACCTTGTAAACTTTAATTCATAGGCTAGGTTGTAGCAACCTCATGATGGGTATAGGGAACATTAGAGTATCATGTAGTAGCCTAAACCTATCGATATTACATTGAGCTGGGTGAATGGAATATGAATAACAGTCATCCAATACGCTGTAATAGAAATAAGGCCATGCTCAATAAAAAAGAAAAAACACATCTAAAAACGACACCGACCGCCACTGGCCCTGAGCCTATAACAGGTGGTTTAAGGCGTGTGTGGATGTTTGTGTGTGTGCGTGCGTGGGTGTATATAGGTTGAGTACATATCCTGCTGAGAGGTTACGTTGGCCCAAAGATGTTTTCTGCTTTGTTTTCAAAATTGAATGAATGGTTTGTAGATGTAGATTAAGCTCTATCGGACAATAGTCCATAACGCCCTTGAGAAAAAACACAGGCTACGTCGCAAATGACACCCTATTCCCTTTCTAGTGCACTACTATTGATCAGGTTCCATAAGTGGTTAGGTAAAAAAAACATCTGCCGTTCTGCCCTTGAGCAAGGCTGTTAACCCCCAACAACAACTGCCCCCCGGACGCCGATGACGTGGACGTCGATTAAGGCATTCCCCCCCCCGCACCTCTCTGATTCAGAGGGGTTGGGTTAAATGCTGAAGACACATTTCAGTTGAATGCATTCCGTTGTACGACTGACTAGGTATCCTCCTTTCCTTTCCCCTTTAAAAGTAGTGCACTACAATATATAGGGAATAGAATAGAAAATGATTCTGCTCTTCAGGAATGATTCACACTATTAAAACAAACAACTGGAAAACAAGACTGTCTTACGTTGCGCCAACTAAACTGTCCCATAGGTGGTAGAGCGTGCTCGCCCCCTGGACGTTGTGTGCTGAAGTTTGTACTTGTTCTCATACGTTTTCTAATCACAAACAATTAGTTATTCTTCAATTTGCTGGTGCAATGAGTAAGATGGCTAAGAAAACGACTGATACGACGATGGCGAAGCTAGGTTCAGGGTCAACATCATGCCTCCAGTCATCACGGTGTGTGTGTGTGTGTGTGTGTCACTACGGTGTGTGTGTGTGTCATCACGGTGTGTGTGTGTGTGTCACCACGGTGTGTGTGTGTGTCATCACGGTGTGTGTGTGTGTCACCACGGTGTGTGTGTGTGTGTGTCATCACGGTGTGTGTGTGTGTGTCATCACGGTGTGTGTGTGTGTCATCACGGTGTGTGTGTGTGTCACCACGGTGTGTGTGTGTGTCACCACAATGTGTGTATGTGTCACCACGGTGTGTGTGTGTGTGTCATCACGGTGTGTGTGTGTGTGTCATCACGGTGTGTGTGTGTGTCATCACGGTGTGTGTGTGTGTGTCATCACGGTGTGTGTGTGTGTCATCACGGTGTGTGTGTGTGTCATCACGGTGTGTGTGTGTGTCACCACAATGTGTGTATGTGTCACCACAATGTGTGTATGTGTCACCACGGTGTGTGTATGTGTCACCACGGTGTGTGTGTGTGTCATCACGGTGTGTGTGTGTGTCACCACGGTGTGTGTGTGTGTGTGTGTGTCACCACGGTGTGTGTGTGTGTCATCACGGTGTGTGTGTGTGTATGTGTTTGAGTGTCTTGTTTGACTGTGTCATCGTGGGGCTAAGAACCATAATGATCATGGAGTAATTTAGATGCAGCGAGAGGAGCCTCCATAATGGAACACTGTCCCTGTTTACTAACCGACAGCTCATTTTAGAGGGAGTGGGAGGTGGGGGCGTCTGTGTGTCTGTGTGTCTGTGTGTGCGTGTGTCTGTGTGTCTGTGTGTCTGTGTGTCTGTGTGTCTGTGTGTGTCTGTGTGTCTGTGTGTCTGTGTGTGTCTGTGTGTCTGTGTGTCTGTGTGTCTGTGTGTCTGTGTGTCTGTGTGTCTGTGTGTCTGTGTGTCTGTGTGTGTCTGTGTGTCTGTGTGTCTGTGTGTGTCTGTGTGTCTGTGTGTCTGTGTGTCTGTGTGTGCGTGTGTGTGTAATAGTGGATGTGGAATGACAGTGAACATCAGGTTCATCTCAGACAGGAGAGATGGGTCTAGGATGTCTCAGGCCTCCATATTTAATCCAAATGGTTTGAGGATCCTGCAAACATCTATACAGACCTGCTCTGGTTCACCGGATGTCTACAGAACTATACAGACCTGCTCTGGTTCACCGGATGTCTACAGAACTATACAGACCTGCTCTGGTTCACCGGATGTCTACAGAACTATACAGACCTGCTCTGGTTCACCGGATGTCTACAGAACTATACAGACCTGCTCTGGTTCACCGGATGTCTACAGAACTATACAGACCCGCTCTGGTTCACCAGATGTATACAGAATCACGTGGTCCTCTGTAGCTCAGCTGGTAGTGCACGGATTGCTTGTAACGCCAGGGTAGTGGGTTCGATCCCCGGGACCACCCATACACAAAAATGTATGCACACATGACTGTAAGTCGCTTTGGATAAAAGCGTCTGCCAAATGGCATATTATTATTCTATACCACTCGTTCTGTAGGACTTGTCATCTGTGCTCAACGATACCAACCGAAGTCTCTGTGTCTATTAGGCCAATCAGTGAGCAGGGAATTTTCCTGATCACTTCCTTTACAGCTTTAGCTTTAATTAATTAATACATCTATAGCTGTACATCAGTAGTTATAATATAATAAATAATAATAATAATAATAATAATAATAATAATAATAATAATAATATAGTAGTTAGTTAAAATAGTAGTTGGTTTGAAAGAATTTCCCGAAGACTTCAGGAAGTTCTTCCCCCGTCTATAGCTCTGGCAAAGCTTCAGAAAATGATGTGGCAGGCTTCACATATTTCATCTGTCTCCAGTGAAACCTCTTTGGCTGTTCCTGAAATAGCACGGTGAATCCAGGGTGTGGTAAATAGCACGGTGAATCCAGGGTGTGGTAAATAGCACGGTGAATCCAGGGTGTGGTAAATAGCACGGTGAATCCAGGGTGTGGTAAATAGCACGGTGAATCCAGGGTGTGGTAAATAGCACGGTGAATCCAGGGTGTGGTAAATAGCACGGTTAATCCAGGGTGTGGTAAATAGCACGGTGAATCCAGGGTGTGGTAAATAGCACGGTGAATCCAGGGTGTGGTAAATAGCACGGTGAATCCAAGGTGTGGTAAATAGCACGGTGAATCCAGGGTGTGGTAAATAGCACGGTGAAATAGCACGCACAATTGGCCCAGCGTCGTCCAGGGTATGGGAGGGAATGGCCGGCAGGGATGTAGCTCAGTTGGTAGGGTTAAACTCGGACAAAACAGAGATGCTTGTTCTAGGTCCCAAGAAACAAAGAGATCTTCTGTTAAATCTGACAATTCATCTTGATGGTTGTAAAGTCGTCTCAAATAAAACTGTGAAGGACCTCGGTGTTACTCTTGACCCTGATCTCTCTTTTGACGAACATATCAAGACTGTTTCAAGGACAGCTTTTTTCCATCTACGTAACATTGCAAAAATCAGAAATTTTCTGTCCAAAAATGATGCAGAAAAATTAATCCATGCATTTGTTACTTCTAGGTTAGACTACTGCAATGCTCTATTTTCCGGCTACCCGGATAAAGCACTAAATAAACTTCAGTTAGTGCTAAATACGGCTGCTAGAATCCTGACTAGAACCAAGAAATTTGATCATATTACTCCAGTGCTAGCTTCCCTACACTGGCTTCCTGTTAAGGCAAGGGCTGATTTCAAGGTTTTACTGTTAACCTATAAAGCGTTACATGGGCTTGCTCCTACCTATCTTTCCGAGTTGGTCCTGCCGTACATACCAATACGTACGCTACGGTCACAAGACGCAGGCCTCCTAATTGTCCCTAGAATTTCTAAGCAAACAGCGGGAGGCAGGGCTTTCTCCTATAGATCTCCATTTTTATGGAACAGTCTGCCTACCCATGTGAGAGACGCAGACTCGGTCTCAACCTTTAAGTCTTTACTGAAGACTTATCTCTTCAGTAGGTCATATGATTGAGTGTAGTCTGGCCCAGGAGTGTGAAGGTGAACGGAAAGGCTCTGGAGCAACGAACAGCCCTTGCTGTCTCTGCCGGGCCGGTTCCCCTCTCCACTGGGGTTCTCTGCCTCTAACCCTGTTGCAGGGGCTGAGTCACTGGCTTGCTGGTGCTCTTTCATGCCGTCCCTGGGAGGGGTGCGTCACTTGAGTGGGTTGAGTTACTGACGTGATCTTCCTGTCTGGGTTGGCGCCCCCCCTTGGTTTGTGCTGTGGTGGAGACCTCTGTGGGCTATACTCGGCCTTGTCTCAGGATTGTAAGTTGGTGGTTGAGGATATCCCTCTAGTGGTGCGGGGGCTGTGCTTTGGCAGAGTGGGTGGGGTTATATCCTTCCTGTTTGGCCCTGTCCGGGGTTTCTTCGGATGGGGCCACAGTGTCTCCGGACCGCTCCTGTCTCAGCCTCCAGTATTTATGCTGCAGTAGTTTATGTGTCGGGGGGCTGGGGTTAGTTGGTTATACCTGGAGTACTTCTCCTGTCTTATCCAGTGTCCTGTGTGAATTTAAGTATGCTCTCTCTAATTCTCTCGTTCTCTCTTTCTCTCTGAGAACCTGAGCCCTAGGACCATACGTCAGGACTACCGGGCATGCTGACACCTTGCTGTCCCCAGTCCGCCTGGCCTTGCTGCTATTCCAGTTTCAACTGTTCTGCCTGCGGTTACGAAACCCCTACCTGTCCCAGACCTGCTGTTTTCAACTCTTAATGATCGGCTATGAAAAGCCAACTGAGATTTATTCCTGATTATTATTTGACCATGCTTGTCACTTATGAACATTTTTGAACATCTTGGCATGGTTCTGTTATAATCTTCACCCGGCACAGCCAGAAGAGGACTGGCCACCCCTCATAGCCTGGTTCCTCTCTAGGTTTCTTCCTAGGTTTTCGCCTTTCTAGGGAGTTTTTCCTAGCCACCGTGCTTCTACACCTGCATTACTAGCTGTTTGGGGTTTTAGGCTGGGTTTCTGTACAGCACTTCGAGATATTAGCTGATGTAAGAAGGGCTATATAAAATAAAATTGAAAATTGAAATTGTGGGTTCGATTCCCACGGGGGGCCGGTATGAAAACAATTAAAAAATAATATAATGTATGCACTCACTAACTGTAAGTGGCTCTGGATAAGAGCGTCTGCTAAATGACTAAAATGTAAATGTAAATTGTTTTGTATTGTTAATCTAGGAGATTTTTTGTCCGGCCTTGGAGCTGGAGAGGTCAGAGGTCAGTAATCTGAGCTCTGTAATCTCTGGGATGTATACTATTGTATACCTACTGAGGCCACGGGTCAAGAACCCTCTCCATCCACACTGTGTGTGTCCCAAATGGCAATATATTCCCTACATAGTGCACCACTTTTGACCAGAAACCTATATTGCACTATTTTGGCCACATAGGGTTCTGGTCAAAAGAAGTGCACTATGTAAGGAATAGGGTGCCATTTTGGAAACACACACTGACTGACCGGGGGAAGATGACCCAAGAGCACATTAGGTCACTAGCCTGGTCCCAGATCTGTGTGTGCTGTCTTGCCAACTCCTATGGCCGTTGTCATGGCTAACAAGCCTGTACTATAAAACACAAATATATCTGGAACCAGGCTATCAGGACACTGTTGATCTGAGTAAGCACAATAGGTAACCTAGGCAGGGGTCAGAGGTCAGGTTATGTTTACCCACAGAGAGGATACATGAGGATCAATATTGTGAAAAGTGGCATCAGACCATAATAATCCCAATAATCCCTATAGCTATCACAGATTAACCTTTTACTGCAGTGGGATAAATCAGGGTCACACAGAGTGTTTCTTGGTGGTCTTAAACAAATCTACTTTGAAACAAAAGTAGACACCTCACACACATGGTTATGGACTTAAAAAAAAAGAAGACACCTGTACCATGTCCGATATAGAGTTAAAATGTATTACATTTTGAGTTTGCATCCCAGTATTACACTTTATATACAGTACATCACAGAAGACTGAAATATAACAAAACCATTTGACATAGAAAACCGGATATTCGGCGATAAAATCGTTTTATGTTTCTTCAATATGAATAACATTCCACCCATGAGGCCACTATATTATTTGACTGGAGGAAAGTGATTTATTAAGGATCATTCCTCTCGGTGATTAGATGAGGAGAAGTGGGGTGTTTGAGGAGAGAAGGGAGCTACTTCAGACTAATGAGATGCAGCTGCAGCTTTGTCTCTGCCGAATGACATGACATGTCAGAGACTAGCTGACCTTGAGTCAAGGATATTTTCCACTAAGAGCTGCCGTCTCTGTTCTATTTCAGGATGAAAGTGTTTACCTCCTTTAACAGCAAGTCTTTCATCCACAAGTTCAGGTATGCTCCGTTCCCACACACACTGAAGCGCTAGCACACTACACACTGTCTCAGGTACACTCTGAGCCCTGACACCCACAGAGAGAGTCTCTTAGGACTCATTAACAGGAGTTTATCTGGAGTTTACCCCACACCTGCAGGCCCACACACACTCACGAACACACGCACGCACGCACGCACGCACGCACACACACACACACACACACACACACACACACACACACACACACACACACACACACACCTGCAGGCATTAGGATGAGCAACCCAAACGGTAGCAGCTTTTGGGAAAGACGCCACTGTTTGAGACGATAATTGATTGATTGATTTTATTTGTCAGTAAAAAAAAAGACATCTATACACACTAGGTCTACATGCATAACAGTGGGATTTCACAATAACGTCAGGGATCGTCAGTAGTTCCATCAACAAACAACTACAAAACGTACAGTATATCATCTTGTCTAACTATATTCCTTTTCCTGATAGGCTACGGTATATTATTTACACAAAAATCCTTATTCATATTGCCCTTCCTGGTCATTTAATTTGACAGGCAATCACTTTCCCTCCCCGCTCAACCCCTACGCTGAAGTCCTCTGGGAACACGAATGCTCCGTTTACATTAAAATGTAATTATAACGGTGCTAAATGCTCATTAACAGTGAAACTGAAAATAATCGCAGTAGGGCTGCCATCTCTTCATTAGTGTCTAACTGTTCTGGTCCGTAGGGGGATGCCGATGGAAGTCACACTGAGGCTGGGTCCCAAGAGGCACCCTATTCCCTATATAGTGCACTTCTTTTGACCAGAGCCCTAATCTAAAGTAGTGCACTATGTAGGGAATAGGGGGCCATTTGGGACACCTCATCCCTGAGGTAGATACTGCAGCTATTATCATACAGAATGAGATAGAAGACATTTTACATTTTAGTCATTTTAGCAGACGCTCTTATCCAGAGCGACTTACAGTTAGTGAGTGCATACATTTTTTTCCAGAGACTGTACTTCTTGGTTTTTCCCTCTAACCTGCACTGTAATGTTTAAAATTTTTACTTGTAATGTTTTCTTTTTGTGTGCTAAATAAAGAAATTAAACTAAACTGTAGGTGAAGCTATTTAGAAATGGCTAAATGCCGTTGGTGTAAAATGGGGATACCTAAAGTTGGAGTAGATTCTGCAGCAGACTGGATCATAGTAGTCACTTGGTGGAATTAAAGTGACTTGTCTGTGTGTTTAACAAGCTCAAAGTGTATTCATGGTTCTCATTCTGTGTGTGTGTGTGTTTATTCATGGTTCATCCAGTTCTCATTATGTGTGTGTGTGAGTGTGTGTGTGTGAGTGTGTGTGTGTTTATTCATGGTTCATCCAGTTCTCATTATGTGTGTGTGTGAGTGTGTGTGTGTTTATTCATGGTTCATCCAGTTCTCATTATGTGTGTGTGTGAATGTGTGTGTGTGAGTGTGTGTGTGTTTATTCATGGTTCATCCGATTCCAATTATCTGTGTGAGTGTGTGAGTGAGTGTGTGTATGTATATTCCTAGTGTGACTCTAATTGTATGTTTGTTGTTCCCCGCGAATACAGCCATGGGGGACACGCTCGACGTAGCTGAGAGGTTACCTACGCTACAACACAGCCAGCCCGGCTTGGAGTGAGGGAGAGCCCGGCAGCCAGCCATCGACCACCGAGCCCAGCCCGGCTTGGAGTGAGGGAGAGCCCGGCAGCCAGCCATCGACCACCGAGCCCAGCCTGGCTTGGAGTGAGGGAGAGCCCGGCAGCCAGCCATCGACTACCGAGCACAGCCTGGCTTGGAGTGAGGGAGAGCCCGGCAGCCAGCCATCGACTACCGAGCACAGCCTGGCTTGGAGTGAGGGAGAGCCCGGCGGCCAGCCATCGACTACCGAGCACAGCCTGGCTTGGAGTGAGGGAGAGCCCGGCAACCAGCCATCGACTACCGAGCCCAGTCTGGCTTGGAGTGAGGGAGAGCCCGGCAGCCAGCCATCGACTACCGAGCGCAGCCTGGCTTGGAGTGAGGGAGAGCCCGGCAGCCAGCCATCGACTACCGAGCACAGTCTGGCTTGGAGTGAGGGAGAGCCCGGCGGCCAGCCATCGACTACCGAGCCCAGCCTGGCTTGCAGTGAGGGAGAGCCCAGAAGCCAGCCATCGACTACCGAGCCCAGCCTGGCTTGCAGTGAGGGAGAGCCCGGCGGCCAGCCATCGACTACCGAGCCCAGCCTGGCTTGCAGTGAGGGAGAGCCCAGAAGCCAGCCATCGACCACCGAGCTAGCCACAAACTACTGAACCAGCCATCGACTACCGAGAGAGAGAGGGGACTCGTACAACGCTCACAATAGCACTATCTGAAGGAAAGTGCTTATTCCCGAGTGTGAGTGCATTTTTACATTGTTGATCAGCATAGCCACTCATTGTACTTTTCGTGTTCACCGTTTCAACACCGACGTCGGAGCCGGACCTCATCCCGTAACAAGGTCATAATGCCACGACGTCAATCGCACAACGGACATGATGCCACATACGGAGGGCGACCCTGTCAGATTTCTTGTTTAATTGTCACCGGCATGTGTTGTCACTATGCTTTCAACCATTTAAAGCCAACAAAGATCTAGACCAGATCATTAACCGGTGATAGCCGACACCTGTAAAGCCAGGGGTTTGGCGGTGTCGTAGGTGTAACTGCGTTAGAGCTGTCAAATCAGAGTGGCTGCTCGTGTGGTCATTGTCACGAAGCCACACCCGTCCCACATCGTGTTAAAAGTTCAGAATGAGAAAGTGTAAGCTATATAGAAATAATAACACTCAAATGGAAAATCATTCAACTAAATATTGAGGACTTCTATCAGCCTAATGGAGGTGTAGATTACCTCTCACATTGCAGTGTTTGAACTTGTAAACAAGGCTGCATGGGATTTCTCCTAATGTGACTCCGTGCAGCCAGTGGCAAGGTCCTCTTTAGGTGTAATCTCGGGAGCCGCTTGTGGATTTGACATCTCTAACACAGTTCCACCTTAGACACCGCCAAAACAACAGCTATGTGGGTGTCGGCTAGCGCGGCTCTGATAGAATCTAGCCCAAGGTTGAAATGGGAATACAATGTCAGATAATGTTTTATTTATACAACAATTTGATGTGTTATTATCACTGTACTTTGTTTAATAGCACAACCAACATGACTTGGACTGCAGTTGAGATGACATTACAGTGCATGGTACAAGTGATCAATGCTGTTTTTTAAATGTTTATTTAAATTTTTTCCCCTTTATTTAACCAGGTAAGCCAGTTGAGAACAAGTTCTCATTTACAACTGCGACCTGGCCAAGATAAAGCAAAGCAGTGCGATAAAAAACAACAACAACACAGAGTTACATATGGGGTAAAACATAACATTAAGTCAAAAATTCAACAGAAAATCTATATACAGTGTGTGCGAATGTAGTAAGTTATGGAGGTAAGGCAATAAATAAAGAGGCCATCTGTTCAAGA